>NW_019239112.1:61320-123072 GCF_002742605.1 Olea europaea var. sylvestris
CATATCAAACTGTGAGGAATAGGACACCCAGAGGGTCCTATTTATAGACCATGAAGGGGTGTGGACGAAATGGTTGAGGCCAAACCATGCACCATTTCCAAACAATGCACCCTTATGAAAAGGTGTCTATTCACTAATGGTTGAGGCCTTTTTCGTAATTTCTCATTCATCCGATATTGGTTTTCGAAATGCCAAATATACCCTTCAATACATGCAGAGAAATCAAAATTCTCTTTCGGGGGCGTTGCCCCCGACCCCCCTCGAGGGGCGCTGCCCCCTCGACCTTCGCGACCTGACCGGGCAGGTCGATCCCCGTTTGTGCGCCCCGAAGCGGCGAAGTGGCAAACAATTTTGCCTAAACGGATTGAGTCGAGCTTTTGAATATTTGGCCGAATTCGATACGAACTTTAATCAATTTTCAATTCTCAATTTATTTAACCAATATCCAACATTATCATCAAAGTTAATTCTGTATAAACCTGTCAAGCTTCCAAGACCTGTTGGCACCGTCCCTGTTAATTTGTTTTCAGCAAAATCAATCAAGCCAAGCCCGGAAACATTTGATATCGAGACAGGTATCAATCCAGTGAAATTGTTTACACCACCAGCAAATACTTCAAGATTTGGAAAGTTGAAACCGATGTCTGGTGGGAGTTCCTCGTGCAAGCGATTCTGGGTAACAGAGAAGTAACTAATAGTTGATATATTATAAATGGAAGCAGGAATTGTGCCAGAGAAATGATTTCCATAAATCTGAAACATTTCCAACCTCGACAAGTGCCCGATTTCTTGAGGTATACTACCCTGAAAACTGTTGAGAGCAAGCACAATCATGAAAAGAGACGAAAAATTTCCTATCCAGGCAGGGAATCCTCCTGTAAGATAGTTATGTCCCAAAGCAAGAACTGTAAGTTCTGTGCAGTGCGTGAGATTAGAAGGAATATTTCCAGTGAAGGAATTGTATGATAAATTAAGATTTTTCATTCTCAATAATCTTCCAATTTCCTGAGGAATATCACCCTGGAAACTGTTCCTTCTCAGGTATATACCTTCGAGAAATGAAAGATTGCCTAAAGAAGGCGGTAATGAGCCAACCAAATTTAAGGATTTCAGGTTTAGAATTCTAACTCTTCCATTGAAGGTATTGCATGTAATTCCAATCCAGTTGCAATGATGAACCGAATCATTCCAGGACGTCATGATCTGAAATGGATCCTGATTTATTCCATTCTTGAAATCCAACAAAGCTTGTCGATCAGTTTCGTTTCCCATTGTGGGCATTGACGAAGAAGTTTGTAGGATTACAATAATGTAAAGAATAGGGATTCTGGGATGGAAATGTGTCGAAAAATACTCCATTTCTTTTACTGAAGCAGAAGCAGATGAATCACAAAGGTGGAAGCAATGAAATGCTTATGTGAGAGTATGATTTATGTTAATAAAATAAGTAAACCTTAAAATGATCAGCAGAAATAGATGTTCACGAAATATTTCTTTCGATTTAAATTACCGCAAGTGTATGGGTCGTGACAAGTAATAAAGTGGACTTTAGAAGTCCGAGTATCGTCCCACAGAGAAAGAGTAGTTCAATTTTATTTATTTTAGCCTTAACCGAAACTAATTGACTTAAGATGAATTTTAAAATTAAAAGCCCTAATTTTGGGAGAAATCCCCAAATTGAAGAACCATAATTTCAAATTAATCCCTAATTACTCAAATTCACTTAACGAATGACTCAATTACGAAATGTTATGAAAATAAATGAAATGTATTGTCAATTTATGAAAATCTATGTAAAACAAATGCACTAGGATCACGAATCCCCAAATAATTATTAAGTAAACCCTAATTTCACAATTTTGATAATCCAATGAGAATTTGACAAATCAATGCTCCTAAATCTATTCAATACTCTCTCTCGAGATGTATTGAACCTATTCTCATAAATCACCCGCCTGTATTTCTATGACGGATGCAATTATACAAGAACGCATGTATTTTTTTTGTGAGCAATTAAAGATTTACATAGGGCATAAGGGTATATTTCTATCCTCTATTGGACCCTATTATTAATTATATATGTCGAGTTTAATCCAATTTTCTCAAACTCAGAATTAAACCACCAAATTCATACAAATTAAGTGCACATTAATTGTGGAAACAAATAAATCAATATAATTCATTCAAATAATCCCATCGAACTATGAATTCAAAGTCATGAAATAACAGGTTTAATAGTAATTACATGGTTCATCGATCGCCTAGTTACAGAAATCTAGCCTATCATGATAAAAATAACAAAATCTTTCAAGTTTTGAATAAAATACATCACCGGGTTATCAAAACTTGAAGAAATCTTGTAAATCTTCGCGTCAGTCCTTGTTCTTGCCTTCAAATCCTCTCCAAAATGAATATTTTTGCCTTCCAATTCGTTCCCCTCGGCTTTTGGACGTTTTTTTTGCTATTTAAACCCGTCGAAATTAGGTTACCAAAGGAGTTGCAATCATATAAGGAAACTGCAAAAATCGGACACAGATTATACCTATGCGACCTCATAGGCATAACCTATGCAACCGCATATGACACGACCCGTCCCGATCACCCCAATGGATCCGACACGTGTTGTGCGCCGATGGTAGATACCAGCGAAGTGCCGGACCCACCACCAAAGCGAACTTGACATGCTTTGACTGTTATAATTTTATAAAAATTTCGATAGGGTTTCCTCTGAAAAATGGACTAAAACCACCTGAAAATAAAATCAAAAATCCCAAACATATACACATACTTTAAAATAGGGTACATCCGCCCATCAAAATACCAATTCTTCAAGTAGTTGTACTGAAAAAGAAATTTACCCTTTTTTTTTACCACCAAACCACTTCATTTCAAAACATACACAAAATATGCAATGGGTATGAGACTTAATACATTTTTGACACAAAATACATTAATCCCCAAAATATATGTTGTACAAATTAACAAAATGAGACATACAAACAATGACACGATGAAGCTCAACTCGTCGAACGGCAGGCTCTGATATGGCTCAACGCAGCTTCCATCTGATAAGAAATGAGGTGACAAAAATATGAGCTTGTGACTCAGTGAGTGGATATTTGTAAAAGTATACTTTAACATTTATAACACCTTTCTGAACACTAGTAGATAGTAAAAATTTCCTTTCACAATATGTTAACTAAAATCTTCATTCTTTCAACTGAATCAACTAAATACTGTAAAATTTATTTCTAAAATCTGATAAGCTATGTAATACTGAAACATCACACCAAAAATGTACCCTGAATAACCATACTCGTGTATCGATTAATCTCGATATACATAGCAAGGTCATTAAATTCTGAAATTCTGGTCATACGCACGCAGAGCTATAAAATGGTCATACACTATGGAAACACATTCACAATAGTGCAGAGCGGGTAAAATCACTATATTGATCATACGCTGTGGAAACACATTTTGCACTAGCGCAGAGTGGGTAAAATAACCATATGAAGTCATACACTGTGGAAACACATTCACACCAGTGCAGACGAGGTAAAATCTCATGGGTACTTTCTGGTGGTTTTTAAAAATAACTTGAAATATTCTGAAATACGTAATATCGATAAAACATGCTAATGAAATGATTTAACTGAACTGAATCAAACTTTAAAAAAAACATCTTATTGTAAATCAAATTTATTCTGAAAATCATGCTATCAAATCAACTGTATGAAATAATAGATTTTCTGATTTAATATAAATTGAATAAATACTTATTGCTGTAAAATTTATTTTCATCCACTCACCCAATACAAGCTACAGACTAGGTCGGTCGATAAGCTTTGCCAATTTCTTTGTCACCACCTGTAATACGTAACAAAATGACTAATCAACTACTATTAAATTAAGAAACTTTAAGATCTACTTCTATAATACTTAACTAAAATTGGTCGATGCTCGAATGAATTTTCCAAATATTCTTTTGATCAATGGAGCTAGTCTCACTTTCTAATCTCTTTTCTAATAACTAATTCATCAACAAAACCTTCTTCCCAAGTTAAAACTAATTTTACTTTCCAATTTAATGAAACTAGTGACCATAATTTCCATCCATCTAATATACATTTGCTCCATAAAATCAACTCCCAAGTGAAATATTCCATTTATATAATCACTTCCACAATTAATTAATTAAAATCCCCAAAATCGGATTCTAGGGTTTCCAAAATTTTCATTGCCTAAACACCTTGTTAAAACTGAAACATAATTAATCCCTAAGCTTGAGCTCCAAATCGTACATATATCACATAAATTTAACATTTTATTATTACATGATAAAACCCTAAAAATTTTAATATAAACCATACTTAATCACCTAAAACAAATGGAAAATTTCAACCCAAACTTGAAGATATCAACCTTACCTTTTTTTTTCCCTCTTCTTTATCTCTTTTTTCTTCTTCTTTTTCTCTTCTTTTTCTTTCCTTCTTGGCCGGTTCTGCTTCTTCCCGTTTTTAGTGCGTGTGTGTGTGAAATTGGGTGAAAATTTGGTCAAATGGTTGAATATATTGTCCAAAACCCAAAATTTGCATAATAAGTCCCTTAACTTCACTTTTTAGTAACATTTAATCCTTTAACTTCCAAAAGTATATATATAAATTCCAAACTTTTAAATATATCCAATTCAACCTTCATATTTTTCCAATTGCAAAATAAACCCAAATAAAATGATTTGGTCAATCAAGTCCCAATAAAAATGATTTATTTCATACAAGTCCTCATTGGACTTGACTTTGAAAATTCCACTATTGACTTTGACTAGATAAAAATGTGGGTTGTAACAGCATAGGTATATGGATTTTGGCATTTTTAATCCCTGGAGGGTTACTCGCGACCGCATAGCTTTTCTACTATGCGACCGTATAGTAGAGTGAACTTCCAAATTGAGTCATTTTGATCCTCAAGTTTCATTCCTTCACTCCTTGACCTTCTCTCTTGTTTCTAGTTGCTCCAATGTTCCATTATAACTTCTAATTTGTGCTTAACTTGATCAATTGCTTGATGTGTTCATCGGATCAACTTTCATATAATTGCAATTTGGTCCCTGAATTTTCATTTTGCTCCAATTTGGTCCTTTTCGGCTCTTTTCTTCTGAATTCCACTATTTCCATAGAATCACCTACATTGCATGAATTCAACAAAATTAAGTCACAATTCAATCATTTTACTTGTATTTAAGTCATGTTTGTGATGTAAATAAGTGTGCAAAAATACACTTATCAAACCCCCTAAACTTACGGCTCTTTTCTCCTGAATTCCACTATTTTCATAGAATCACCTACATTGCATGAATTCAACAAAATTAAGTCACAATTCAATCATTTTACTTGTATTTAAGTCATGTTCGTGATGTAAATAAGTGTGCAAAAACACACTTATCAAACCCTCCAAACTTGAACTATTGTTTGTCCTTAAACAAGATAGTGATATAATTCTGAACAAACATGACTTAACACCTTGCCTTGACTCAGGATTGGACTAAGTAATTGATTTATGAAAATTTATCAGTGCAAAATGAGATCAACCTTTACCTGTTAAGTGCATACTTGACGTGTGTGTGTGGATTCATGCTAACATATCAAGTTCAAGATGAGTTTGAGTCCCAGTCCCAAGTGGTCAAATGTCTCCTTACTCGCTCGAGAGATACACAACCCCCCCCCCCAAACTTATTCTTTTCATTCAATTATCCCGAGATTGTGTTTTAAAAATTATGACTTTCCCTGGCTATAGTTCTCACCCTCTTGTAATTTGGATTAATCTCACTATCACAAGTTCACATGTCAACAAGTGAAGGCTCTGCTAGTTTTTATTGCTTCGACACTCAAGATTAAACTAGGTTACTTGCCTCGCCTCAAAGGTATAGTTTCTTCCACCAAATGTCCAAGGGCTTTTCTTCTTGTTATTGTCTCTTTTTGTTTTTCTCACTTTTCTCTGGTTTTCTAGGTTTTTTTTTATTTTTTTATTATCATCTTCTCATTTGCTTTCTATATAACCCATGTAACGAGCTTTAGGTCGGTGACTCCCAAACCAGTTGGCTTTAGGGCACCAGGTTTTAAACGCTTGCAGGCTTATTCACCCGAGTTATAAAGGCTCGATCATATGACTTTTTATTAACCTCTTTACCTCTTGCTTTCTATATTACCCATGTATCGAGTTTTGGGCCGATGACTCTCAGATCAGTTGACCTTAGGGCACCAGATTTTGAAATATCCTTACAGGCTTACTTGCTCGAGTCATAAAGGCATGAAAAGAAGTGTCTTATTCTCACAAATTAAGTTTATGCCCTTATTTTTCTAGACATCTGGTATCCAAAACCAACCCTCAATTTAAGATTTTCACCTACTCTTCATCCCACTGGTCTAGGCAATCCACACAATAATTCATGCACGGAGCCTCACTTATCTCAATGTTCTCCTATAATAGCTCAACTATCACCAAACTGTCTTAAGGTAGTTTACGAGTTAATTCAATAGAGGGTTATAATTATTTTCCTACTTTATGCTCAAAACCCCAATCACTTACCTAACATGTAAAGCATGAATGGCGTGCATAAAGAATGTCAAGTATTACATCAGCAAGTATTAGTTGGCCTAATTAACACCGACTCCAAAGTTTTGAAATATACCAATCCAATAGTAACATCATAGCCGGCAAGACGATTAAGCTCACACAAGCATACATAAGCATAATCAATATTCACTCACAAGCATGCATCATGTAACAATTAGTCAAATTAAATCTGGATTGTAGAAATGCAATTAATTACATGCCGAATGTCTTCAAATTATGCCACCATCCCCCAAACTTATACAAGACATTGTCCTCAATGCGAAAATTAAAGTTTAGATGGCAGAATTTAAAGAAAATGAGTACAAATGAGGCAAACAATACTCCCCTGATCAATATGGAGGCTGCGATGGGAAGCTAGAACCTGCAGTACCATCAGCTGGAGGTGGAGGTAGGCGTGCCAAGACCTCTCTCATCAGTGCTGACTGCTGTGTCATTTCATCATGGATTCTCTCAACACGTGTTTCCAAACGGCCCAGACGCTCCCAAGTTTCATTTACCCTCATCTGGATGCCACCCACCCTACCTACATACACATTGAGTCGACCGTTCACAGTTTCCATCTCCCTCCTAGCTGCCTGGGCATCCTGGCGAGCAGCACGTGACATATCAGTGGAAATGCGGATGTCACGGTGGGCTGTATGCATCTCAGTCGTCAAAGTCCCCATAGCCTGCTGGAGACTCTGTACGTCTCGACTGGTTCCCGTGGTAGTGGTGAAAATCTGGCGCCACAACTGTGCATTTATCTCAACCTGTGGTGGTGGAGCTTGAGGCATCTATTGTTCTGTGTGCTCGTGACCTTGCTCTTCCTACTGTCTGCACCGTTCAATTTCTTACTTTTTCCAGTGCTTTATCCTGGCTCTGTCTTGAGCCTCCAAGGTACTGCGCTTTATGATGGGGCTGGGTTTGGCAGCCACTTTCCCGGATGCAATATTTATACCAGCAGCTATGCATATTCCGGAGATGAGGCTTGGAAAGATCATTGAGCTGTGCCTGCTCCCAAGGTACTCACATGATGGATCTGATTATAGTAGAGAGTGGCAAGATCAACCTTATTACCTCACACCAAGTGATAAAGGAATCCAGCTGTGGGATCTGTGAATGTGGTCCTGTGAGAGGTCGGCTCAATGTTGTGGCACATAAACAGCCACAGGATGGCTATAGATGGCGTCAGCTCAATCTGGTGCCACTCGGTAGTGGGGAGTGGCCATGCATTTTGTCGCCCCAATGAGATCTCCGCCACTTCATGCCAATTGAAATCACCTGGGATAGGGGTTATGTTGTCCCACGTGAGCTGGTAGTAGTCTTGAATAACCTCGGGTGAGAATGTGATCCATTTTCCCCTGACCCACATCTGATGCAGGTGGTCGGACCCTAGTGTGTCAATTTCTGTATTGAAGTTGGCGTAAAATTCCCCTACCAACAATTCATAAATCCGATGTGGCTGCTCCAATACTTTACCCCATCCACAGTTATGCACCAAAGTGGTCAGCTCGAAATCAGGAAAGTCTTCCAATTTAACAGCCAGCTCTGGTGTCACTGTTCATCAACTCACTATATTTTCATATCGGGCTACTGCCTCGGAAGTAAAAAATCTCTGTATCCCTCCTTCAAGCACTCGAGTATGTGCTGTGCCGGATGATGAGCCAACCTTTTCTTTCCTTTTTGAAGTTCGTTTTGGTGGCATCCTGTAAAGTTGGAAAATAGCTAGCATTAAACATCTTGTTGTACAACGAGAAATCGCATTAAATGAAAAGCATGTAGTTCACAAATCCCCCAAACTTGTTTCAATATGCATGTATACTACCACGATGTGTAATGAACAACGTATGATGATTAGAATAGTATAAATGTATAGCCCATACGAAAACTAAGAAAAATTTGGGTGAACATGCTCATAGTGAAAGGGTTGGAGTCATGATTGAGTGTACACCTTCGGCCCCGGGCACCATCGAGAATTATCAAGATTGTCCCAGGCAACCTTTAGGCATATGAAAGTATGCAATGAGGTCTAGCACATACCCAAATTTCAGCTCAATCGGAGTTCGTTTGGTGTGTCAAATGGTAGTGTAAAATAAGGGACGTGAGCTGCTGTTACATGCAATGACTTAGCTATTTTGTGTGCATGTGTGTTGATGTTGTCTAAGTCACATTGGTTGGTAATACATCACAACGAGTTATTCCATTCATCTAATAGTCATATGCCGTGCTAGATGTTCAGAATTGTATTAGATTACCAAAATGAACATTTTATCGAACAAGTTGTGGGCATTATGAAATCTTCATACATTTGCCAAAAATTACTATGTCACATGGCTCCCCATTTAAAAATCAATTACCAATCTCATACACATTCATCAATCAAATAAAGTCAATGCAACAGGTACCAAAATGCCCACAAATTATCAATGTGGCAATGTATCAAACACTTAGCATGCATTCTTTAGAAGTCCATATAAAACCCAATACTTCAAAATTCGAATTAACCCATAACACAATTGAATTTCAAATAGTACACTCCATCCACCATCTACGCCCCAATCACCTCAAAAACAAATTGAAAATGACCTAAACAAACTAAGCATGATGAAGAAGATTGTCAAAAGTCATACCTTCAAGACGATGTGCTTGAAATGGATGCTTGCCTTGATGAATTTATGCCGAGGTGATTATGAATTTCGTGGGTTTATGTGTGAGATGGGGGTCCCTAGCTGCTCGTGTTCGTGAATTTGGGGGGGGGGGGAGAGAGAGAATGAAGAGTGAATCAGTCATGGCTTTAACCATGGCCGATCCACTTCTATGCGGCCGTTTTTTTTTCAAAAGAAATAAAATAAAACAATGCTTCTTTCCCCAAAAATCCGATTTTTGTCCAAAATTTTTTTTTCAAAAAGAAATAAAATAAAATAAAACAATGCTTCTTTCCCCAAAAAATTCGATTTTTGTCCAAATTTTTTTTTGATAAATGACCCGGCTCTCAACGCCCCCAATTTTTCAAAGACATGCTTTTAAAACATTGACATGTGAAATTTAGAAGACATAATTTGCCTCGAAATGCGTGAATTCCACACTCAACTACCCAAACAACTCAAATCAACCCGAACTCGTGTGTGATACTTAAGGACTCGTGTGAACGGTGCTTGGACTCTTTTAACATGCCTAGATGACCGATGACTACATAACAAAATACTAATTGAATTTGAAAATAAACTTCCTAATCTAATGCAGAAAGCATAATAAAGTAAATAAATAGATAAAAAAGGATACAGTGGGTTGCCTCCCACCCAGCGCTAAGTTATAGTTGATAGCTCGACTTTTCTGCGGCTGCTTCATTCTGGCGTCTCGAGTTGAACGGTTGACTTTCGATTAGAGAAGTCACCGCCCCATTAGTGTTTCAACCTTTGGCCATTAACAGTGAAGGTACCCTTATTCTCATGGCTCACTTGTATAGCCCCATATGGTAGGACTTTTGTAATTGTGTAGGGACCCGACCACCGTGATCGTAGTTTTCCTGGGAATAGCTTGAGTCTCGAGTTATACAGTAGTACTTGCTGCCCCACTTCGAATACTCACCTCTAAATGTACATATCATGCCACTTCTTGGTTCGCTCCTTGTAAAGTTTTGTATTTTTATAAGCCTCCATTCTAAATTCATCCAACTCATTCAGTTGCAGTAGACGCTTTTCACCGGCGGCATTCAGGTCCATATTTAACTGTTTCATAGCCCAATATGCCCGGTACTCCATTTCTAATGGCAGATGGCATGCTTTCCCAAAAACTAGGCGATATGGAGACATGCCTATCGGTGTCTTGAATGCTGTTCTGTAAGCCCACAATGCATCGTCTAGCTTTTTAGACCGGTCTTTTCTAGATGAGTTCACTGTGACTTCGAGTATCCTTTTCAATTGACGATTAGATACTTCAACTTGCCCGCTAGTTTGTGGATGATATGGGATAGGGACACGGTGTTTAACACCATATTTATTTAACAGCTGCTCAAACTGGCGATTACAGAAGTGTTTACCCCCGTCACTGATTATAGCTCGCGGTGTGCCATATCGAGTGAAAATATATTTCTTCAGAAACCTAATTACTGCCTTTGAGTCATTTGTTGGCAGTGCAACTGCTTCCACCCATTTTGATACATAATCCACTGCTACCAAAATATACTGATTTGAGAATGAAGGGAGGAAAGGTCCCATGAAGTCAAAACATTGTAGGCCAGTAGAAACCTGATTGTAGAATCTTTGCAGCTATTTTTGAAGCTCCAAAGTGTCCTGCATATGCGGATGAGTGACAGTGCTCGAGAATCTCATGTACTTCTTCTTCAGGTACGCATCTCCTCACTATCTAATCAGCTCCTCGCCTATAGAGAATTGGATCCTCCGAGAAATAGTATTTTAACTCGGCAAAAAAAAAATTTCTTTGGTGACTGGAGCAGTCAGGTGGTGGAATGGAACTGGCCAAGTAATTGACAATATCTGCGTACCAAGGTGCTTCATCCACTCTCAACATCTGTTCATCCGGGAAGATCTCATTTATATCCACTAAATCTTCCGTCTCCCCAGGTTCTAGTCGGGATAGGTGATCTGCTACTACGTTCTCGGTGCCCTTCTTATCGCGTATCTCAATATCAAATTCTTGCAACAACAGCACCCAACGAATTAATCTCGGCTTTGCATCCTTCTTTGTGAGTAGATACTTTAATGTAGCATGATCAGTATAGACGATGACTTTAGACCCGACGAGATATGACCTGAATTTGTCGAATGCAAATACCACAGCCAATAGCTCCTTTTCAGTGGTTGCATAATTTATTTGTGCATCATTTAGAGTTCTGCTTGCATAGTAGATCACATGAAAAATATTGTTCCTCCGTTGTCCCAATACTGCACCTACAGCGTGATCACTTGCATCACACATCAATTCAAAAGGCAATTCCCAGTCTGGTGCTACAATTACTAATGCTGTCGTAAGCTTTTCCTTTAAAGTATTGAAGGCTGTGAGACAATCCTCATTGAACTCAAAGGTTACATCTTTCATTAGCAAAGCACAAAGGTTTAGTGATTTTCGAAAATCTTTTATAAACCTCCGGTAGAACCCAGTGTGCCCCAAAAAACTGCGAACTCCTTTAACTAATGTAGGCGATGGTAATTTCTCAATCACTTGAATTTTTGCCTTGTCTACCTCAATTTCTTTTGTCGATATCCTATGCCCAAGTACAATGCCTTCCTGCACCATAAAGTGGCATTTTTCCCAATTTAAAACCAGGTTAGTCTCCTTGCATCTCTGTAAGACCAAATTCAAGTGGTTTAGACATTCATCAAATGAAGATTCAAATACTGAGAAGTCGTCCATGAAAACCTCGATAAACCTTTCAATCATATCAGAGAATATTGCCATCATACACCTCTGAAATGTGGCTGGAGTGTTGCAAAGATCAAAAGGCATCCTACGATAAGCAAAAGTACCGTAGGGGCAAGTGAAAGTGGTCTTCTCATGATCCTCTAGTGCGACAGGTATCTGATTATAGCCCGAGTATCCATCAAGAAAGCAGTAGTGTGAATATCCAGCCAACCTCTCTAACATCTGATCAATGAATGGGAATGGGAAGTGATCCTTTCGTGTAGCTGTATTGAGTTTGCGATAGTCAATGCAAACTCTCCAACCCGTAACTGTTCTGGTGGGAATTAGTTCATTTTTCTCATTTTTCACCACTGTGATTCCCCCTTTTTTGGTACCACTTGAACAGGGCTGATCCATGCACTATCCGAAATTGGGTAGATAATTCCTGCATCCAATAACTTCATTATCTCTGTCCTGACCACTTCCTTCATGTTTGGGTTCAATCTTTTTGACTTTCTATGCTAGGCTTGCAATTTTCCTCCATTAAAATTTTATGCATACACAGGGAAGGACTGATTCCTTTAATGTCAGCTATTGTCCAACCAATCGCCGTCTTGTTCTCTCTAAGTATCTTGAGCAGTTTTTCCTCCTCCATCTCACTGACTGTGTTTGAAATGATTACTAGAAGTGTATCTGACTCTCCTAAATAAGCATATCTGAGATGTGGCGGTAGTTGTTTGAGTTCTAAAACTGGCGGCTGCTGAATGGAAGGTAGTGGCTTTTTATTTCCTGTCCCTAGTTTCTCGAAGTGTTTTGTTCGGGCGTATGGCGGGTTTGTCTCCAAAAATCTTGCACATGTTTCAACTTCAAAAGAATTCGACTGAACTGATTGGGATTGTGCAATGCATGTCTCATAGGTGTCAGATGGGCCGTGAAGTAGGAATGTTTCCTGAACTGCTTTATTAATAATGTCAACTTGGTAACAGCTGTCTGATTCTGCTGGCATTTTCATGGCTTTAAATACATTGAAAGACACCTGCTCCTCGCCCAATCTCAAAATCAACTGCCCCCTTTGAACATCAATGAGTGCTCTTCCTGTTGCCAGGAATGGTCTGCCAAGTATCAATGGGATGTCCTTATCTTCTTCCATGTCCAAAATGAGAAAGTCCGCTGGGAATATGAACTTTTTGACCTTGATGAGTACATCTTCAATTATCCCTCTGGGGTGTGTCAGTGATCTATCTGCTAGCTGAAGTGTCACAGTAGTGGCTTTAGTTTCCCCCAAGCCAAGTTTCCTAAAAACAGACAGAGGCATTAAATTAATACTTGCACCAAGGTCACATAATGCTTTATCGAAATAAAATTCACCAATAGTGCAAGGAACAGTAAAACTCCCTGAATCTTTCAGTTTTGGTGGGAGCTTATTTTGGATTCTGGCACTACATTCCTCTGTAAGCATTACTGTCTCATGGTCCTCCAGCTTGCATTTATTTGAGATAATATCCTTAAGAAACTTCGCGTGGCTAGGCATCTGGAATAGTGCATCTGCTAGCGGGATGTTAATATGGAGATTTTTGAAGACTTCTAGGAATTTTTTATATTGTTGCTCCATCTTTTGCTTCTTCAACCGCTGTGGAAAGGGAATCAGAGGCCCGTACGGGTTAACTGTGCTCTTGGCCTTATCCTTTGATTTTTCTAAATCTTCCCTTGGAGTTGATTCCTTTACAGCAATCTCATTTTCAGCAGGGGGGACGTCTCTACAGCCGCACTTGGTCTCTTTACATGGATTTCAGGTAATTGCACTCCATTTCGAGTTGTAATAGCTTTAGCTTGTTCCTTAGGGTTGATCTCTGTATTACTTGGCAAGTTACCAGGCGTTCTGCCAGTTAATGCAATGGCTAATTGCCCCATCTGAGTTTCCAAATTTTTGATGGCTGCATTTTGATTTTGAAGTCTGGCTATCATATCCTCCAGTTGAGGCCTCTTCTCTTGTTGTTGAAATTGTCCCTGTGGCTTGTTCTGATTTTGGTCGCTCCAAGAGAAGTTGGGATGCTTCTTCCAACTGGGATTGAAAGTCTCCCCATATTGATTTTGTTGCTGGCGTTGTCCCCATTGTGCATAGTCTGCTTGCTCAATTCCTTGCATTAGTATAGGGCATTCTGATGTCTTATGTTCAGCTCCACATTCTTCACAATTGTTCTTCTTAACTTGTGATATGCTTTCCACCTTGTGGTATAGAGAATCTATTTTTGCTAATATTGCTGAATAAGCATCCACTTCGTAGACACCTGGAGTTTTCCTTGGGATCGCCCTCTCAGAAGACCACATGGCTGATGTGGTAGTCATTCTCTCAAATAATTCCAATGCCCCATCAACTGTTCGTGTGGATATTGAGTCATCTGATGCTGAATCCACCATGCTCTTGTGATAAGGAAATAGTCCTGTGTAGAAGAATCGGATTTGGGTCTTTTTGTCAAACCCGTGTTGAGGGCACTTCCGAAGCATGTTTTTAAACCGGTTCCAAGCTTCGTCAAATGATTCGGTTTCTCCTTGACTGAACACTGATATGTCATGTCTCAGCTTCGCTATCTTGGCTGGGGAGAAAAACTTTGTGCAAAATTTATGTGCCAACTCATTCCATGTAGTGATATTTGCGACCGGAAGTGAATCCAACCATTCAAGTGCTCTGTCTCGTAAAGTATGTGGAAACAGCCTCAATCTAATAGCGTCGTCCGAAATTCCTTGGTATCTGAAATGTTGACACATATCCAAAAAGCGAGATACGTGTGTGTGTGGGTTCTCCTCAGCCTTGCCATAAAATTGGTGTCCATTCTGAAACAGCTGTATCACATTGGTCTTCAACTAAAAATTAGGTTGCCCAAACGGTGGATACACTATGCTGGACTGGCTTTGAATCACTTGAGGAGTCAAGAAACCCCCCAGAATCTCATTCCCCTCGTCCATTACCTCTCCTTCGTTAGCATGAATCATGGGATTGTTTACTTCATTGGCCATTTGTACTGGTGCTTCGCGGTGGTTTCTTTGTTGTCGGTGAAAGGTACGCTCGATTTCAGGATCAGCTGGAATCAATTCTCCTCCAGGCAATCGTGACATGCAAATCTGATAAATAAACCAGAGCGAGCACTGAGGTTCTAACAATTTAAATAACTAAAACAAAAATAAAAGATAATGACCTAAAATAAAAATAAAAACAAAATTATACTAGCAAATAAAAAAAATGAATTTCGAATTAGTGCCTCTCGAAATAAAATTAAACTAAACTCAATCCCCGACAACGGCGCCAAAAACTTGTTCACGAAATATTTCTTTCGATTTAAATTACCGCAAGTGTACGGGTCGTGACAAGTAATAAAGTGGACTTTAGAAGTCCCAGTATCGTCCCACAGAGAAAGTTTAGTTCAATTTTATTTATTTTAGCCTTAACCGAAACTAATTAACTTAAGATGAATTTTAGAATTAAAAGCCCTAATTTTGGGAGAAATCCCTAAATTGAAGAACCCTAATTTCAAATTAAACCCTAATTACTCAAATTCACTTAACGAATGACTCAATTACGAAATGTTATGAAAATAAATGAAATGTATTGTCAATTTATGAAAATCTAAGTAAAACAAATGCACTAGGATCACGAATCCCCAAATAATTATTAAGTAAACCCTAATTTCACAATTTTGATAATCCAATGAGAATTGGACAAATCAATGCTCCTAAATCTATTCAATAATCTCTCTCGAGATGTATTGAACCTATTTTCATAAATCACTAGCTTATATTTTTATGACGGATGCAATTATACAAGAACGCATGTATTTTTTTGTGAGCAATTAAAGATTTACATAGGGCATAGGGGTATATTTCTATCCCCTATCGGACCCTATGATGAATTATATATGTCAAGTTTAATCCAATTTTCTCAAATTCAGAATTAAACCACCAAATTCACACAAACTAAGTGCACATTAATTGTGCAAACAAATAAATCAATATAATTCATTCAAATAATCCCATCGAACTATGAATTCAAAGTCATGAAATAACAGGTTGAATAATAATTACATGGTTCATCGATCACCTAGTTACAGAAATCTAGCCTATCATGATAAAAATAACGAAATCTATCAAGTTTTAAATAAAATATATCACCGGGTTATCAAAATTTGAAGAAATCTTGTAAATTTTCGCGTCAATCCTTGTTCTTGCCTTCAAATCCTCTCCAAAATGAATATTTTTACCTCCCAATTCGTTCCCCTCAGCTTCTGGACATTTTTTGCTATTTAAACCCGTCGAAATTAGGTTACCAAAGGAGTTGCAGTCATATAAGGAAACTGCAAAAATCGGGCACAGATTATACCTATGCGACCGCATAGGCATAACCTATGCGACCGCATAGGTATATGGATTTTGGCATTTTTAATCCCTGGAGGGTTACTCGCGACCGCATAGCTTTTCTACTATGCGACCGCATAGTAGAGTGAACTTCCAAATTGAGTCATTTTGATCCTCAAGTTTCATTCCTTCACTCCTTGACCTCCTCTCTTGTTTCTAGTTGCTCCAATGTTCCATTATAACTTCCAATTGGTGCTTAGCTTGATCAATTGCTTGATGTATTCATCGGATCAACTTTCAGATAATTGCAATTTGGTCCCTGAATTTTCATTTTGCTCCAATTTGGTCCTTTTTCGGCTCTTTTCTCCTGAATTCCACTATTTCCATAGAATCACCTACATTGCATGAATTCAACAAAATTAAGTCACAATTCAATCATTTTACTTGTATTTAAGTCATGTTTGTGATGTAAATAAGTGTGCAAAAATACACTTATCAAACCCCCCAAACTTACGGCTCTTTTTTCCTGAATTTCACTATTTCCATAGAATCACCTACATTGCATGAATTCAACAAAATTAAGTCACAATTCAATCATTTTACTTGTATTTAAGTCATGTTCGTGATGTAAATAAGTGTGCCAAAACACACTTATCAATAGAATTTCAATTAAATAATTTTATATTCCCACTAAGAACAAATCAATAAAAATGACAATACTGGGCAATATTTCAAGATATTTTAGTCTGTATCATTAATGACCTAAAGTGAAACGATTGGGATATGTGTTGCAAGTCTAAATGCATTTAAGAAATCTACCAATAAGATCGGTTGTTTACATGTTCGCTCGAAGACCGTATATTGATCATTTGCATTTAAGAAATGTACCGATAAGATCGGTTGTTAATGTGTTCGCTTGAAGACCATATATTGATCATTTGAAAATTTACTAGGGCACGGGATCGTGGTTAAGTAATATAATGATGAATACAGGATTGAATCCAATAGAACTATGTGCTTGACCAAGTTAAAATTCATAGCAACTTTAATCTAATAGCAAACAAGTTGTGATTTTTCTATACTAATCTTTAAATTATCAATTAAACTAGTGAAAATAAGTACTTTTATGTTCATAATATTTTGAAATGTTGCCATATTTAGACTTTAGGCATATGTTTATTTTCAACTCTCTAAAATATTTCGTTGACTAGTACGCTTTTCTTATTTCTGGGGTAACTAAGTATCCAATGCGAGACTTTCCTAGTATAAACTAGGTCATTTTTTCGGTGGGGAAAAATTAGTCAAACAGTATTCTTACTTTTAAAATTCTAAATCTACTATTATTTCTTTTTTATTCAATACGTTTGTCAGGAGTTGGTGGAGACCATCCATCATCAATGCATGATAATATCTCAAAATTTACTGACACGTTCATTGCCGATTGTGGCTGTGATGACGGTATAATAATGAATGTTACCAATGATGAAGATTATGATGGTGAATGTTACATGTGGTGATGGTGATGGTGTCGGTGTCGGTGAAAATTGACGACAAAATATGTTCAACGCTATTACAAGTGGGTGGTGGTGATGGTGTGAAAATGTGTGTGAAACACTGTGTTACAAAAGGTATTTTTAAGAATAATTCTGGAGAAAAAAAGGGCTCAAAACTGAATTGTGAATTAGTATTGTTCTTAGTGTTATTTGTAATAGGGAAAAAATCACATGTAATCAAGTAAATAAAAACAATTCAATTGGCATCCTTTTTTAAACGATTTAAATGTCAGATCCAAATTATTTAAATGGCGGTATCGTGCTTTTGTTCTGTTCTATTCATTTTGATTTGACAACTTCCATTTTCGTATTGTTTATAGGTGGTAATGATGTCTATATTATCAGATGTTGAAGGCATCGACATTGCAGGACTCATAGCATTAAAGTTATCCCCCATAAAGCAAACATTCATGTTATACCACCAACGCGAAGTTAACACACACCTCAAATAACACACAAAATGATGCTACATATCTATCTTACCCCTATTCCCTCCTTTTTGCAATAGAGGTCTTCAATACATTTTTGTCCTAGAACTCTTTATTTCAGTTGTCCTATCTATTTACAGTTTGATGTTGTACTCTTGACTGTTGGCATGGATCTATATGCATGATTCCTAATCTGGTTTGTTCCATGTTCCAGTCTTTCCAATCCAAGAATGGGAGAGCTTATCTCTTCAATAAGGTGTCACTGTTATTTGCTTTTCATTATTCATGGTTAAGTTCCCATGTTCCGGTCTTTCCACTTCAAGCATGGGAGAGCTCATCTCTTCGATAAGGTGCAAATGTTCTTTGCTTTTCAATTTTCATGGTTAAATTCCTTGGAATTACTATACTAGAGGGCATTGTCGTGACTGTCTTGGTGACATGGAATCCAATAAATGCATGAAGGCTTGGACATTAACATCAAATTTCCTTACATATAAGACTTGATGTTTAAAATCATGTTATCTATAATGATCCCATTTTATTGCAAATGGAGTACTGAACTTTTTGACATTTTTGTTGAGGATTTTGTTGATCATTTAGGGAGTAGCAGTAGATGGTCCCATTAGCCTTATTATTTTTGGCAATGTTAATTTTCTTCGCCCATTTGTGACAACAAGGACATTACCTAAGCCTTTTCCCAATAATTTAAGGTCGACTATATTAATTTTTATTATGCCACTCTGTTTAGTTCAATCATAGGTCTACACAAACATAAAATCAACTAGATCTTTAGCAAGTATTACATGTCATGTTATTTTTGGTCTGCACCTCTAAATTCTAATATGTTCTACTGAGATTGCATCACTCTTATGAACAGGAGCCTCATTTAATCAAGGCTCTTTGCAAACATTGAAGTCGTCTTTCTCGTAATGTATCTCATTTGGGACCACCCCCAACTTGTTAATGTATATTTTCCTTTCTTGTCTTATATATAATAATGTGACCACATATGCGTCTTATCATCCTCATGTTGACTAGTTTCATCTTAATGGTACTTTTTTTTTAGTACTCCAACACCCAATACGTTAAGCAGGACTGATTAATTGGTCTGTAAAATAGTTTTCAATCTTCTTATCACACTTCACAATATTTGCTAACGGAAGGGGTACTTCATAAAATTCTAGTCACAAATAGTACACCTGATATTGTGTTCTTTGATGCATAACAGTGAATATGTCACTGTTGGAGAGTGTGAGAAGAGAGGCTGAGAAGAAGCAAGAAGAGAAGCTGAGAAGAGATGCAGCGCCTAGGCGCTGCCCAATTTCTGCCGAAGCAGAAATGGTGTGTTTTTGCTGCTGAATAGGTTTAAGGGGCTGGGTCCTGATGGAAGCCAATATATTCCAGAATCCCATATGGCTGGACCTGGAAGTGATGCTGATGATATTTAATAATTTTCTCAGATTTTTCCGCTACCGTTCAACTCTATTTTCGAACTGTACATCCTTTGCCTTCATTACCTATTTCTCCCTTTCAAGTTTATACTAGTACAGATGCAAGTAGTACACCCACATTAGTTTCAAACTTTGGCTCAATTCTTTGGTCTGAATTTATTAGGCGGAACGTATTGTTAGCATGTTTTCTCTTGCGCAATGAAGTTTACTTTGTCATGCACACTGCAACTTTGTTTTGATTGAAACTATGCTGCTAAGAGACAAAGTCAGCGATTGCAGGCGGTGTTCAAGTCTTATAAGGTCCAAGTTGTGGTTACCTGCTTCACATTAAACTCCTAGCTCCCTGAGATTCAACTAAGGTACTAGAAATATTAATTTTCTCCACATCATGAACTGATGCTTCTTCAAGCATCAGAATCATGCTTGGTGCTGGAACGGGAACACCTTCATCTGAAACTAAGCTTTCTTCATCTTCCGAGTTCATTGAATTTTCGTCATAGATTTTCGCATAACCGAGACTTCTTAGACTCGATAGTTTGTCACTTGGCTCTTCATTTTCCTTGATAATGCTTTCTGAAACCATAGCTGGGGATTTCTTGGTCTATGGCTTCTCCATTTGACTTGCATCAATACCATCACTTTCCCTTGATTGAATTAAGATCTCAGCAACTATTAACATTTCAGAGTTCAAAATAGATTCACAGAATTGCTCGATAATGAGTTCATCCTCTACAATTTTCGGGAATTTGGGCTTGTCCCTATCCTCGAAAACAATTACTGTCTTTTCTGTTTCCCATGTTTCAAGAATTCAATAAGGCCCCAGTTGCCACAAGACAGTTTCAGTATCTCCTTTCAATATGAACTTGGACCTCAAAAGTTTGCCACTTAGAATATCCTATTGAACGGTAACGAAATATAGGAATATCAGAATTAATTTTTAGAACAAAATGAAAGATGATGTAGCATATCTTTACCAGCTCTACGTTCCATATATGCCCGTCAGACTAATTTAACGGTACTGTATCGGATGGATTCCACAACTCGATAATGGGATCATCTCCTACTATTAGGATTTGCTAGCAAAATGTGCATTCCTTTTGTGATTTAAATTTAACATGGACAATTTTGGGTTGGTGTGAAGTGTTAATGTAATAAATATATTAGGTTAAGGGTAGTTTAGTCTTTTGTATTTCCTTTGTTTTGTAGTATTTAAGCTCATTGTAATCTCATATATTTGCCCTAAGTTTGGAAGCTCCTCCATTCTTCACAATCGTTTGTTCCTCTCCTTTGACAGACTCATAAAATTAGTTCTTCATCAGTTTGTATTCCTCTTTTGATAGATTTATTATATTGGTTTGTTGTTTTCTAGTTAAACTTGCAAGGTTCTGTTCTCCGGCGAGCGGTCTTGTGCCACTCGTCTGGTGGTCAAAATTTTTTGATATGTTCGGGCAGGGGGGGAGGAAATCACTAAAAAGCTCTCTTCTCAAATGGCGATCGTCGTCCTCCTCCGATCTCTCCATTGCCATGAATTTACCTCCATCATTTTCTCTTCTTACAAAACGATTTTTATTTTCATTCGAGAGCGCTGCTAATTAGGAGAATAAAGAATGGGAGTAGAAAGCTAGAGAAATGCGTATTTTGACTTCTTGTGAATATGCCATTTTGGTTTCTGTTTCTCAAAGGTGCTTCTTTTAAGCGAATTAAAATAATCTTTCATTCTCCATATTACTCAAGACCGAAACCTGCAAAAGTGTTTTAGGCTACATTATATGGATGTTTGGGCTTAAAGGTAATAAGTTGGGCTATGATCTTGGGTTTATGAATTTTGTGAATTGTATGCTTGTGATTAATTGGGTCTATGATATGTGAGAATTTTTCTTGCTTCTCTTTTTGGATCTTTTCTTCTCTAGAATTGCGAGTGCTGACAATGCTATTGTCTAGATATAGTTTGGAGTGATAAGTAGTTTCTGATTTTGTTGCCCTGTTCAAGTCTTCAAATTTGATGCTTTTGCTAAGAGATATAAACTAAACATTGTTGTGTGATTTTTGTAAGAATTAATCAGTTATGTTCTTTTAAAAAATAATAATAATAAATTCTAAGCATGATTTTATGTATGGGTTGAATTTGGGTAAAATTTGTTTGGACAGCATTTTGGTTTCTTTTGTGGGGTGATTGGTTTGGGATGTTATTAGTGTATTGGACAAATTATTTAGGATATGGTGATGATGGCAGAAACTTGATAATTTGGGGTGGATTACAAGACAACAAACGGATCGGAAATTTGGTTTGGTTTATGCCCAGTTCTTGGGATTGAAAATTTGGTTTGGTATTTGCCCAGTTGATGGGATTGGAAATTTGGTAAAATTTTGTTTGGTGTTTGCCTAGTTCATGTGATCGAAAATTTGATTTGGTATGTATCCAGTTCATGGGATTGAGAATTTGGTTTCGTATATGTCCAGTTCATCTGAAATTTGGTTTGGTGTTGGTTCGATGTATCTAGTATTTGAAATTTGCATCTGTTTGCGTTTGGCTTGTAGATTGAATTGCTATTCAGATTTCTCACGATTGTGTATTCCACGACGTACAAAGCATATTGATATTGCCATTCGTTGTTCATCGTTGCAGCTTGCTTCTTCAAGAAGTCACACCCGGTTCATCGTTTTCGTTTCTTGGTTGACAAACTCCCATTGCTTCTTGCTGTAGCATTGTGAGTTTGAGGGGAGATGTTAATGTAATAAATATAATAGGTTAAGGGTAGTTTAGTCTTTTGTATTTCCTTTGTTTTGTAGTATTTAAACTCATTGTAATCTCATATATTTGCCCTAAGTTTGGAGGCTCCTCCATTCTTCACAACCGTTTGTTCCTCTCTTTTGATAGATTTATAAAATTAGTTTTTCATCAGTTTGTTCTCCTCTTTTGATAGATTTATCATATTGGTTTGTTGTTTTCTACATGAAGAACAATAAAAATCGTATTTGAGGACAAATGTGCTAGAAATTATAAGCTACAATTAAAGCACAAAAAACAAAAATGAAAAGAAAAAAATGTTCTACGAAAATAACGTCAATCAAGAGAATAATGAAATTACCCATATCATATTTCATCTGAATTCTCTTGTGAATCAAGATAACAAAAAACACGAATAAAGGGCTAAAAGTTCCTAAAAATTCAGCACCAAAGTGTCAGATTCCGACAATGCAAAAGCTGCAAAAATGGAGTAAACTGTTGAGTTATGCTACTTGTTTAACCCCGGTGTACAACCCCCCTCCCAAGGAGGGGGGGCACACACTATTGTTTTATTGGTCGTGGGCCCCCCTTTTGTGATCAAATAGCATTTCCCTAAATTGTTTAAGGGAGATAGAGTGTGATAATCTAACATCAACATCCTTCCGATGTTCAAGAAAACTAGTTTCTCTGCCTAGAAAAACAATTTTAGGGCACCAAATGCCTCTATCTTTTCTCTATATTTGCATGAAAAAAAATCTTCAAACATGAGCCTGTTAAGGTTTTCATTATCCACTTTTAATCATAATCTAGAAATATGACAGAAACTGCTCCTATGTGTGTGCACGTGTTATTTTCTTCAGGTGTTGATGAATTAGCGGCTAGAAGTGTGTGGAGAATGGGGATGTGTATACTTAATATAAAAAAAAATATATATGTATCTATGGTCGGGTGGGGTGGGAGTGAGGGGCAGAGGGGAAGGAGGAACGAGTCGTGAACGAGGTGGCTCTTTGCTTATTACCGAGAGTTGAATCTGACGTTGGAATCTCAACAAACTTTGAGCATTTTAATGCAAGAAAACTAAGTTTTTACAAGTAATCTCACGTGTATGTGCTCTAAGGGACATTCCCGGCTGCAGATTTATCAATTTTAACTCCTGAAATCTGCAACTCGACGTGCTTAGATTCTTTCTGGAGTTCATTACCTCAACTAAAACCCCCCACGAGGCTAATGATGGACAATTTATTTAGTACATAGAGGAAATTTTTTTAAATATGTTTACTCCTCTTGTAACGAGTCTCTAAGTCAAATCAAGGCTCACAAACATCCATCACGTCACACATCATAGCCGAGGCTCTGATATGATGAGGCGATGACCATACACATACGCGAGCCTGAAGCGACTTGAGTCAGCACAAGTAATGATAAAGTGACACAGCTGAGAGACACACCTGTTGATAGAAGTCACAGTGGCCTTGATGCAATACACCAAGAGATCTTTTATATAGAGATCAGTCCAATATAAAATTTTTTGACTAATTGATAGGACGTTTATGTAGTAGAAGCTAAAATGTCAAGTTCAATTTATTTTGTCAGGAAGCATTATATACTTGCCACCTATTCTGTGATTGATTGACGTCTAGGAAGAGACGCTTCGAACGGTAGATGATGCCATCTACCTCATATCTAACGGTCATTTCTTTACATCTTCCTCTATAAATACCCATGATTTGCACCATTATGAAGGTAATGCAACTCTCACCATATATATTACATAATCTTTTCCCCATATTAGTGATATCCATATTTCGACAGTTCCCGCTACTGAAATTCCCTACCTTCGTTTATTGCTTTTTTTGACTTGATTGTCAGAGTGCTCTTGACAATTCCACACCACCAAGAAAGGCCAAGAGTGACTAACGGTGTATTTCAAGTGTGCAGGGAGGAGCCTACGTCTGTTGGCTCAAGTTCATTTTCCGGGGTCAAATAAGACCATGGATTCAGAGCATGATGGAGTACATAATCTGAAATTTAACAAACCTAGAACGTGAAGTTTCTAATTTTCAGTTTACGCAAATTTCTCGCCGAAATTGTTTCACATATAAAGCATTCACAAAAAATTTCGAAATTTATCGAGTAACCCTATAACTCATCTATGCACAACATACTCAAATTTAACAACTTAACTAATCAGTTCAGTTGGTCAAAACATTTTTAAAGTTGAAAATCTTTCAAAGAGGAGGCTGCCTAATGTTGCTTTCTCGATTTCTTTAATATTTAGCAAGCAGAGAAAGAACATTCAGCATAAAAAGAATTGTTATAGACACGGAGGAAGGAATTGTTACTCTTAAGGAAAGTTTCTTCCGTTATGAGTGACTGGTAGATTTTGAGCAATCTGAAGAGGAAAGCTTGAAGCTCCACCACAGAGTTTATCATTTCCCACTATTGAAATCACACTTGAATTCACATGAAAGGTCTAGTTTCATTAAAGATGAAAACTTGCTGAAGAATCCTGGAATTCTCCCTGAAAGATTATTATTCGATTAATCTATGTCCTCTAAGCCTCTTAATCCTTTCAGACTTCCAGGAATCCTTAATTGGAACAGATTACTATGCAGAAGCTCCAAATCTAGGCAACTGCTAAGGTTACTTATTATATCCTGGATAATTTGTATTCTGAAATATCCAACTCCTTTAGATTTATCAACTTCTCCACTTCAGCTGGTATTGAATCAAACAACTTCTCCTTTAGATTATGTACAGAACATTTTATTAAGTGAATGTGTGATTGAAAATAAGTATGTAGAAAAAAGAGTTTTCAAATAATGTTTGGGCTAAATGTCCATGTGGATTGGGGATAGCATTAGCCCCAATTTTGACTAAAATTGTAAGGTTGCTAGATTAATTTCAATAAGGTTTCAATGAAAGAATGAGAAGTTTTTGCTAATAAATATGAGAATCGAACGTATTAAAGATGGAAATCGAATGAAATCAAATTAATAAGGTGTGATTGTTAAGTTGTTGAGCGCAATTATTATCGCTCTACAAAGTCAATATGGTGAGGCTGTCGTTCGGGTTCAAAGAAGGCAGGAAGCCCTATCCACAAGGGCTGCAGGGAGAAGAATAAAGCCCCTCGAATCAAAATTTTACTATTAAGAGCTTAGGAATTTCTGTTCTTGTAAATTTCGATTTTGCCATAACTTGTCTTATAAATAGGAAGTCATCATTAGACTTTTGTATTACTATTATGAGAGAGAGAGAGAGAGAGGTTAAAAAAATTGGTGTGTGATTTTTTCTCGTAAAATTCTTTTTGCTATAGTGAATTTCTGTAGATAAAAAGAAAGTAGTTTCAGCATTGTAGCGAACCTCTAAAAAAAATTGTATCTTTGTTTCTTTCTGCTAACTGGTTGCTCTAGATAAAATAAAATTAAAATTTCTAATTCTCAACAACAATTGAGTCAACTTTTGTAATGTCTGCTTGTTTGAAACCATTTCAATTATAATTAGAACAAGACCACACACACACACAAAAAAGGAGGAATTCTTCTACGCTGTGACTTATTTTTGCTTGCTTCATTTTGTTTTACTTTGCTTAACTTCAGCATCAACCATACTCATATGACCTAAATGTGTCGCAACTGTGTCCTCATTCTTGTGGTGATTGCTCTCGTTTATCTCGTGACTTCTCAATCCTGAATCAACTATTGACTAGTCGACAACAACTTCATTCTAGGCAAAATTCAACTTTGTAGCACATTAATGTTACACAAAAGCCAATATAACCAAATTTAAAAATAAGAACAAGAATACACAAATTTGCATGAGAATCCAAGACGAAAAAAATTATGGACAGAGAAAAAGAAATCCACTATATCAAAGATGAGTACAAGAGTTCGTGTTTTGATGGTTATACCAAAATTATACAACGAAACCCTAATATGCATTGTGCCTACACACACACACATACCTAGAATAATAAAACATGGCCATACCGTGGAGGGCCCGCCCCTATCGGCTCAATCCCTCCGTTACCACCACAGACCCTCAGAATTCTTATAATTTTGGTTTTAACACGATGCACCATGAGATTTTTAGGTAGGGCCAAACAAAATTCGGGTCACTATACTCTGACAATAGCCAACGAGCAAATATTTTCCCTAATAAACTGATCTTCTTCTTGGTCTTCTGTTCTTGATCTTGAAAAATGAGTCTCTGATTGAATGAAGTTTATTCATAACAGTATTCATTGGCAACCGGTCCTTTGGCGATGAGTTTGAACAAGAAAGTCCAATTTCCAATACTGAAATCAGTAGTTCTAAAAGTGGACCTCTATCTAAACGTTGGAACCCATCTTCGCATAAAATCTCAATTTCTTCTCTTCCAGCTGTTTCTATCTCGTACCTCTTGTCATTTTCTTCGGCTAATAGCAACGATGGATCGACAATTTCCATAATATGTTGAGGCAAAGCTCTGGCTACATATTCGTGTATGGTCATACCATCTTTGAAGATATCATCAGTTGGTCTTTTGCCTAAGAATAACTCCAGTAAAACTATTCCAAAACTGTAAACATCTCCAAGTCTGGAAACCTCACAGCCTGAACCATACTCTGCAAGTAAAATCAATTTCCAAGAGTCACTTCTTTATATGTGTTAGGAAGATAAGGTATGAAATTTACTGGTTTGTTTGGTGAGATGGGCTGTACAGTATAGGCAGTCTTAACAAAGAGAAAAAGTTCAAATTCTGTCCATTGTAATATCCAGTGTTGTGCAATACTGCGAATGTAAGTTTTTCAGGTAGTGATTAAATTGTGGACAGTGAACTTACCTGGAGGAATGTAACCAATCGAACCCTTTAACTCAGATGACATGGTACAACGTTTCGGATTTTCTGAACTGTTGAGGAGAAACTTTTCCAATCCAAAGTCTCCAACGTGAGCAGTCAAATCTTCGTCTAGAAGTACGTTGCTTGGCTTTAGATCGCAATGAACTATTGGATTGTGGTAATAAGTGTGCAGATAATCTAGAGCAGAAGCAACATCTATGGCTATCGTCAATCTTTCACAGATGCCAAACTCCTCGTCTGGTATGCTGCACGATGTGTTGGATGCAGCCACTCGTCTAGGTTTCCATTGATCATGAACTCGTAAACTAGACATTTGAATTCATTACCTTGACGATCTACGCTTGAACAAGCACTTACAATCTTGAGGAGATTTCGATGCCTTGTGCTTTTCAGAACTCCACATTCAGCCATGAAACTTTCGGTGGCTCTTTTCTGTTCGAGATTCAATACTTTCACCGCTGCTATTGCACCACTCACTCCATTCTCGTTGACGACTCCTTTGTATACGGAACCAAAACTACCAGAACCAATTAAGTTGTCCTCAGAAAATCCATCCGTCAACTCAAATATTTTTTGGTATGAATTGTATAATCGAAAATTTTGCGAAAAGGAAGCCTCGAGTTTCTGCTTTTTCGACTTCCTCAATACATACCAAACAGAAAAACAACATATAAACAGAATGAAGATTGCAGAAGCAGTGACGGGGATTATTACTCTCACAACTTGGTTTTTTGAAGAGTGTGTGGTGGATTTCGAGCATGCTGGCAGATGAAAGTTTGGAGCTCCACCGCATAATTTATCATTTCCCACGACAGAAATTACACTTGAATTCGCAAAAATCCCTTCATTCCACAGTTCGCCCTCAAAATTATTGAATGAAAGGTCTAGCTTTCAGAGAGTTGAAAAATTCACGAAGAACCTTGGAATTTTGCCGGACAAGTTATTATGCGATAAATCTATCTCCTCTAAGCCTCGTAATGCTTCCAAAGTTGTAGGAATTTGTCCTTGAAGCAGATTACTGTGCATGTCCAAACGCTCCAAACTTAGGCAACTGCTAATGCTACTGGGTATATTGTCTGATAATTTGTTTTCCGAAACATCCAATTCCTTCAGATTTATGAGCGTGCCCACTTCAGTTGGTAATGAACCAAACAATGCATTTTTCGCCATGTTTAAAACGACTGAAAGAGAGGAGAGACTCATGACCTCCTTCGGAACAATTCCAGTAAGATTGTTATCAGAAATGTTTAGCTCAATTAAACTTCTGCAATTTCCAATTTCTGAAGGTATGTTTCCTTGGAGTTTATTGCTCTCCAAGTGAAGCCTAGTTAATGATGTCAAGTTACCAAGAGAAGCCGGAATCAGGCCAGAGAGTTCATTACCAGTGAAATGCAATTCCACTAAGTTTTGAAGCTTTCCAATGTCGTCAGGTATACTTCCTGTGTAGCAATTTTTTTCCAGGCCTAATAGGGTCAAATTAACAAGATTCCCTAGACCAACAGGAAGATTTCCATGCATGAAATTGCTCCCCAATTTAAGTCTTTTGAGTTTAGTCGAAAGGTTGGCTACTGAATCAGGTAATTCTCCACCAAAGAAATTTCTAGCCAATCCCAAAAATTCAAGATTCGTACAATTAGTTAAGAAATTAAGGAAGTCTAAATCGCCTTTTTTACCAGTTCCAAGTTTATTATCATCAAAGTTAATTCTGTATAAACCTGTCAAGCTTCCAAGACCTGTTGGCATTGTCCCAGTTAACTTGTTTTCAGCAAAATCAATAAAGCCAAGCCCGGAAATATTTGATAATGAGACAGGTATCAATCCAGTGAAATTGTTTACGCCACCAGCAAATACTTCAAGATTTGGAAAGTTGAAACCGATGTCTGGTGGGAGTTCCCCGTGCAAGCGATTCTGAGTAACAGAGAAGTAACTAATAGTTGATATATTATAAATGGAAGCACGAATTGTGCCAGAGAAATGATTTCCATAAATCTGAAACATTTCCAACCTCGACAAGCGCCCGATTTCTTGAGGTATACTACCCTGAAAACTGTTGAGAGCAAGCACAATCATGAAAAGAGACGAAAAATTTCCTATCCAGGCAGGGAATCCTCCTGTAAGATAGTTATGTCCCAAAGCAAGAACTGTAAGTTCTGTGCAGTGCGTGAGATTAGAAGGAATATTTCCAGTGAAGGAATTGTATGATAAATTAAGATTTTTCATTCTCAATAATCTTCCAATTTCCTGAGGAATATCACCCTGGAAACTGTTCCTTCTCAGGTATATACCTTCGAGAAATGAAAGATTGCCTAAAGAAGGCGGTAATGAGCCAACCAAATTTAAGGATTTCAGGTTAAGAATTCTAACTCTTCCATTGAAGGTATTGCATGTAATTCCAATCCAGTTGCAATGATGAACCGAATCATTCCAGGACGTCATGATCTGAAATGGATCCTGATTTATTCCATTCTTGAAATCCAACAAAGCTTGTCGATCAGTTTCGTTTCCCATTGTGGGCATTGACGAAGAAGTTTGTAGGATTACAATAATGGAAAGAATAAGGATTCTGGGATGGAAATGTGTCGAAAAATACTCCATTTCTTTTACTGAAGCAGAAGCAGATGAATCACAAAGGTGGAAGAAATGAAATGCTTATGTGAGAGTATGATTTATGTTAATAAAATAAGTAAACCTTAAAATGATCTGTCGGAAGAGAATTTAAATTAAATAATTTTATATTCCCACTAAGAACAAATCAATAAAAAGGACAATACTGGACAATATTTCAAGATATTTTAGTCTGTATCATTAATGACCTAAATTGAAATGTGGATTGAGGTTAGGGTAGTGGTGTTTTTTGAGATTGTTGGTGATTTAGCTCGTATATTTTGCTATTTGTTTGGTATAGTGTCGTTCGAGTCTGTTAGCACGGTATTCCTCCACCACAAGTGAGGGCTTATTAATAAAGTTTTTTTTGGAAAAAAAAAGTCTAAATGCATTTTAAGAAATCTACCAATAAGAGTTGAAGACCGTATATGGATCATTTGAAAATCCACAAGTGCACGGGATCGGGTTAAGTAATTTAATGATGAATGTAGTATCGAATCTATGAGAACTATGTGCTTGACCAAGTTAAAATTAATTGTAACTTTAATCAAATAGCAAACAAGTTGTGATTTTTCTATACTAATCTCTAAATTATCAATTATTTTTTGAGATTGTTGGTGATTTAGCTCGTATATTTTGCTATTTGTTTGGTATAGTGTCGTTCGAGTCTGTTAGCACAGTATTCCTACACCACAAGTGAGGGCTTATTAATAAAGTTTTTTTTGGAAAAAAAAAAAGTCTAAATGCATTTTAAGAAAACTACCAATAAGACCGGTTGTTAACGTGTGTGGTTGAAGACCGTATATGGATCATTTGAAAATCCACAAGTGCACGGGATCGGGTTAAGTAATTTAATGATGAATGTAGTATCGAATTTATGAGAACTATGTGCTTGACCAAGTTAAAATTAATTGTAACTTTAATCAAATAGCAAACAAGTTGTGATTTTTCTATATTAATATCTAAATTAACAATTAAATTAGTGAAAATAAGTACTTTTATGTTCATAATATTTTGAAAGGTAGGGATATATATGTTTAGTTTCAACTCTCTAAAATATTTCGTTGACTAGTACGCTTTTCTTATTTTTGGGGTAATTAAGTATCCAATGCGAGACTTTCCTAGTATAAACTAGGTCCTTTTTTCGGTGGGAGAAAATTATTCAAACACTATTCTTACTTTTGAAATTCTAAATCTACTATTGTTGCTTTTTTATTCATTGTCGATTGTGGCTGTGAATTGTGACGATGGTATAATAATGAATCTTACAAGCGACAACGATTATAGCGGTGGTGGTGATGGTGAGAAAATGTGTGTGAAACACTGTTTTACAAAAGGTATTTTTAAGAATAATTCTGGAGGAAAAAAAGGGCTCAAAACCGAATTGTGAATTAGTATTGTTTTTAGTGCTATATGTAAAAGGGAAAAAATCACATGTAATCAAGTAAATAAAAACAATTCAAGAAATACTATGCATTAATTATATTTTATAAATTATTGGACACCATGGAAAAGAAAACCAAAAATACTTGCTCTAAAAATTACTCCTGATCTTTTATAACTGACTCACAGCATTAGCCAATAACATTACCAACCATCAATTTTAATTTGAAATTGTGACATGGATTACAACTTTGTTTTATAGAACTCAAATATCAATTTAGGCAAGAAAAAATACAGGAAGTTTCAAGGATGAACTTATACTTGACTCTATAATAATAGCTGAATAATAATTTTCGACGTTCATGGCAGCCCAATAGTCAGTGTGAGCAACGGCATGAACCCGTGATTTGCAAACCAATCTTTTTCTCTTGTTTCGTGCATGTTTGGGGAGTGATCGGCTTAAATTGTAAATGAGTAATGGAAGAAATGAAATGCTTATTTGAGAGTAAGATTTATGTTAATAAAATAAGTAAACCTTAAAATGATCTGTAGGAATAGAATTTAAATTAAATAATTTTATATTCCCACTAAGAACAAATCAATAAAAAGGACAATACTAGGCAATATTTCAAGATATTTTAGTCTGTATCATTAATGACTTAAAGTGAAATTTGGATTGAAGTTAGGATAGTGGTGTTTTTTGGGATTGTTGGTGATTTAGCTCGTATGCTTTGCTATTTATTTGATATAGTGTCGTTCGAGTCTGTTAGCACGGTATTCCACCACCACAAGTGAGGGCTTATTAATAAAGTATTTTTTGAAAAAAAAAAGTCTAAATGCATTTTAAGAAATCTACCAATAAGACCAGTTGCTAACGTGTTTGGTTGAAGACCGTATATGGATCATTTGAAAATCCACAAGTGCAAGGGATCGTGGTTAAGTAATTTAATGATGAATGTAGTATCGAATATTCGAAACCACGAGAACTATGTGATTGACCAAGTTAAAATTAATTGTAACTTTAATCAAATAGCAAACAAGTTGTGATTTTTCTATACTAATCTCTAAATTATCAATTAAACTAGTGAAAATAAGTACTTGTATGTTCATAATATTTTGAAAGGTTGCAATATATATATGTTTATTTTCAACTCTCTAAAATATTTCGTTAACTAGTATGCTTTTGTTACTTTTGGGGTAATTAACACCCTGTTTGGCCCCCATTACGGGGAAAATTTAATGTATAGAATAGTATTTTTTGAAAAATGAGTGGTTGAAAAAGAAAGAAAAATTTTCGATTTACGTGTAATATTATTTTATGGAAGATTGTGTGGTTGAAAATAGGAGAGAGAAAAATAGAATGTAATGTAATGTAATGTAATGAAAATCAAACAAGGGCTAAGTATCCAATGCGAGACTTTCCTAGTATAAACTAGGTCCTTTTTTCGGTGGGGGAAAATTATTCAAACACTATTCTTACTTTTGAAATTCTAAATCTATTATTATTGCTTTTTTATTCAATACGTTTGTTAGGAGTTGGTGGAGACCATCCATCATCAATGCATGATAATATCTCAAAGTTTACTGACATGTTCATTGTCGATTGTGACTGTGAATTGTGATGATGGTATAATAATGAATGTTACAAGCGACAAAAATTATGACGGTGGTGGTAATGGTGTGAAAATGTGTGTGAAACACTGTGTTACAAAAGGTATTTTTAAGAATAATTTTGGAGGAAAAAAAGGGCTCAAAACCGAATTGTGAATTAGTATTGTTTTTAGTGTTATATGTAAAAGGGAAAAAATCACATGTAATCAAGTAAATAAAAACAATTCATGAAATACTATGCATTAATTATATTTTATAAATTATTGGACACCATGGAAAAGAAAACCAAAAATACTTGCTCTGAAAATTACTCCTAATCTTTTATAACTAACGCACAGCATTAGCCAATAACATTACCAACCATCAATTTCAATTTGAAATTGCTACATGGATTACACCTTTGTTTTATAGAACTCAAATATCAATTTAGGCAAGAAAAAAATACAGTAAGTTTCAAGGATGAACTTATACTTGACTTTATAATAATAACTGAATAATAATTTTCGACTTTCATGGCAGCCCAATAGTTAGGGTGAGCAAAGGCATGAACCCATGATTTGCAAACTAAAATTGAACACCACAATACACTGAAATGGAAAATAAAGAATGCTAAGAATAAGTACATAGTTTGAACTATTATTTCAAATGGACAATATTTTATAACACTAAAATAATGATTGTCAATTTGATTGGATAATTCTCTCATCATTAGGAGAGGAATTAAGAAGTTGAAAATAATGTATAAATGCATTATCATCTAAAACCTCGCTAAAGATCATTTGAACCAGAAGTTCGAAAGATAATTTATTTAGACACATTTATTGATCAAAGAGATCAACAATATTTCACGCACTAATTTTTAATGCTCCAATACGAATTGATGTCTTAGGGGACAATTTGTTGGCATTATACTTGATATATCTATAGCACGCGTAAAGCGTGATGATGTTCGATTATAATACAAAAATCTTCAAATAAAATGGAGCAATTAGCAAAGATTGTTTCGTTAAGGAGGCATATACTTTTCATGAGTATTTAGACATAACAAATTATAAAACCCCAGAAGAGGTTTAGATACTTGATATGTTGAAAACTAAAATATCTAAATAAGTTATGTCGCTATGGGAAAAGAAATAGAAACAAACGAGAAAAGAAAAAGTTGTCAACAACAATTTTGTACATGATATACAATATCATATGTGAATTACGAGGAATCGAAATATATCGATCGAAATAATGTTTGGCCAAATAAAAGGAGACTCAATCTTAAATTGAATTTACTAGATAAACACGAAATTTTTTGACCCGTAGTTCAAAAATTTAAATGTTTATACTTATACGAAAAGAAAATGAGAAAAATGAAGTCTTATTGTGTAATGCACGACTCTCAACATAGTGAATTTCGCAAAGATTGTCATAGATGAAATCATAAGTCTATATCATGTTATCTTGACGATACATGAAATTTAAAATACGTGATAGTCAACTGATGTGGCATGATTATTAATGTATCTTTGAAGGATTTAATATACCTGAAACATAACTCAAATGATACATGACCGAGAACCATGTTTTTAGATCATTATATTAATTAAAACAATTTGGACATATGTGGATTAATTGCCTTAGCGAATATTTTTTGAATGAATGCTATGAAAATGACTATGTCGACCTATATGTTTTCATAAAGAAAACAAATATTGGATTTACAATTATGATTGATAATTTAAAATTAATTGGAACTTTTGAAGAGTTCAACAAAGCTGCTGGTTATTTAAAAAATAAATTTGAGATAAAAGATTTGGGAAAAATCAAATTTTGTCTTGAATTGCAAATTGAACATTTTCTATAAAGATTATTTGTTCATTAATCTATATATACAAAAAAAAAAATTTTAAAACGCTTTTATATAGATAATGCACATCCATTGGCATCACCTATGGTTGTTCGATCACTTGATGTGAAAAAGGATTCATTCGGTCCGCTTAAAGATGGAGAAAATGTTCTTGGTCCTGAAGTACCATATCTTAGTGCAATTGGAACATTAACTTATCTTACAAATTGCACTCGACTCGATATAGTTTTTTTTTGTAAATCTCCTTGCAAGATATAGCTCAACACCAATTCAAAGACATTGGAATAGTGTTAAACATATTTTTCGTTATCTAAAGGGTACTATTTATTTGGGATTATTTTATTCTCAAAAGTCGGGATTTGCTTTAGTGGAATATGCAAATATAGGTTACATATTTGACCCACATAAAGCTAAATCACAAACATGAAATGTATTTGCACATGGAGGAACAGCTATATCATGGAGATTCGTGAAGGAATCTTTGACAGCAACACCCTCAAATCATTCTGAAATTATTACAATCCATGAAGCAAGCTAATAATGTGTATGGTTGAGGACATAACACATCATATCCAAGTATCATGTAGGTTAACTCCAACAAACCATAGCTAACAATTTTGTATGAACACAATGCAACTTTTATTGCACAACTCAAAGGAGGCTATATCAAATGTGATAGGACGAAGCATATTTTTTCTAAAATTCTATCATACACATGAGTTTCAGAAGAATTGCGACATTGATATCCAATAAATTCGTTCAAGTGACAATGTGGCCGATTTATTCACAAAAGCACTGCCAACTTCTACATTGGAGAAATTAGTTTGTGATATTGGAATGCGTCGACTCAAATATCTTTAGTGATCAACATCAGGTGGAGTAGTTGTACTCTTTTTCCTTCGCTTAAGTTTTGTCTCATTGGGTTTTCCTAGCAAGGTTTTAATGAGGCAGCATTTATTTTTAGTACTCCAAAATAACTGTACTCCTTTTCTTTCATTTGATTTTTTTTCCATTGGGTTTTTATCAAACAAGATTTTAACGAGGCAGATATTTTTTAATATGTCATTCAAGGGGGAGCATTGTAAAAGGTAAGTTTATTAGGGTTTAGAGGTGAATGACAATTATACCCTGACGGCCTTAGAAATTATTATTGCTATATTCCTGATTAATCTTTTTAATTAACAGTAAAATATACGTCCAAATGAATGAAAGTAAATAATTTACAGCCACCATTCAACCTGCCTCTCTCTTTGTATTCATTCAATCCAAAATTTTCAAAGAGACAATCAATAGTAGAAAGGGATAGCAGTTGCAACACAAAGAATCAAGTAGAGCTAGGATCTTGAGCAACTCAATATTGTGATTACCAACTGAATCACTGACATTTACGGGATCTTCAGAGATTGCACGGGGAGGCAATGTGAAGTTCAGCTCAGGTGTGGGCCTTTATTATCTTCTGGAAAATCAATACAATATTTTCTATCTCTAATGTACACAATATTAATCCCTTTGCTGTTGGGGAATAAGACTCCATGACTGGTCCCATGAGGGGATCGGACATCCAGGTAGAAAGGGTGATATCCATACAAGTTGAGATCAAGGGTCTCACTGGCAATTTTACAGATACTAATCTTTGAAGATGATGTCTTTTCAGGGTAATGGTTCACTGGGGTGGTGTTGAAGAGGGTGTCGTCGGAGGAGAGGCAGCTAATGATGAACCCAAATGTAGTGTTTAGGAGGGTGAAGTGAGGTTAGAGATGTGGACTGAGAGGAAAATGAAGTGGGTTTTTCAGTTTTTGACAGTGAAGGATGGTTTTTGGCGAGGGATTGGTAGAGCGGGGCTTGAGATTGGCGGGGTAAGACTACTTGAAGGATTTTCCATCTTGGGTTGTTGGCATCTAAATACATTATTCTCTCTTTTCTTTTTTTCCTTTTTTTTTTCAATCACATATTTTTCAATAAAATAATATTACACACAAACCTAAATTTTTTTTCTTATTTTTTAATTACCCATTCTCTATCAAATGCTATTTTATTTTTTTGATGAAAAAAAAAAGGTATCAAACAAGCTCATATTTTGGATTTTTAAATGGTTCTTTGTCTCGAAGCTGTCGGTACATCAAAGTAACAAAAGGTAAAATATAATTGTTTAAGGTAGTGCAACAAATTTAATTGCAACTAAGGTTTTTAACTTTTGCTAATCTTTCAACTTATCCTCTCATTTCTTTTATTAATTAGTGCATCTTACGATTCTTACCCTTCCTTTTTGTCAATAATGGATGTCCTCACTTTTTAAAGTGTTTTGTTATTATTATTATTTTTTTTTTTTAGTTCTTGTCACATTATTAAACTGATTTCAAGATTTTGATTGGTGTTATGTTACTTTTTTGAATTTACGTCACTTTTTTTTTATCATTTTTTATTGTTTGTCAATTTTTTTAATCACTTTTTTTGAAATATTTGTCACCTTTTGTGGTGTTGTGGTGGAGGAGTGGTTGAATTTGCATAAAAGAATATATTTTAAGGTTTTTATTGATGTTTCGTCACTTTTTTAAGGTTTTGTTACTTTTTTTGAATACTGTTTGTCAATTTTTTTTAAAAAATTATTTTATCACTTTTGTGAATTTCTGTCATTTTGGTGGTGGTAGAGTCGTGAAGAGTGGTTGTATTTGCATAAAATGATATATTTTAAGATTTTGATTGATATTATGTCACTTTTTTGAGGTTTTGTCATTTTTTTAAAAAAAATTATGTCACTTTTTTTAATTATTTGTCAAATTTTCTTTCTTTTTCTGTCACATTTTGGTGTGATGGTGGTGGATTGGTTGAATTTGTATAAAATGATATATTTTAAAATTTTCATTGATGTTTTGTCACTTTTTTAAAAAAAAAATTACATCACTTTTTTAGTGTTTGTCATTTTTTTTGAATTTAGTTGGACGTTAGTCTTTTTTATTATATTTAATACTCGACAGGTTTGCATATTTATTGAACCTTTTCTTAATGACGTGTTAAGGTAAGTTCTAATTAAATAGAAAGCTCGAATAAAGTATAATATGAACATGAACAAAGTATAATGAGTAAATATTGTATCTATAAAAAAAAATAAAAAAAAGGGAAAAAATGATGTGTATATAGTACCAGTAACTCTCACTTGCACAGAAGTCGCAGAAAATTCCGCATTGCACAGTCGTTGCCCTTATTTGTTGTAAATTGGGCCATCAGGCCCATCACTGTTCAATTATCTACTCCATTATATTATGGGAAGAGTTCATATATCATGTATTAAGTTTACCCTAATTCAAAAATCAAATAGATACTTTTAAAATTCAAAAATCAGGTTTATATTTAATTAATTAAAAATATTTATTAAATGAAGATAATAAAATCACAATTACATAATTAATGGTCACATATTCATAATTATAGGTCACAGATTTATTTATTGGTCACATATCGTCAAATTAATTGGTCACAATATTATTTCATGGTCACAGATAAAAAATTTTGTAGATCACATATTATTTCGAGATCACAGATCATTCAAATTACAAGTCACATTATATCTATGGGTCACATATGTCACAGTTTATCGGTCACAAATTATCTTTAAGTCACAGATGCCTAAATAGTTGGTCACAGATGCCTAATTGTCGGTCACAGATGCCACCACCATCATCAGCATCACCGTACCAATAGCATCACCACACCATCACATCCACAACACCCCACCACCACCAACCCTTAAATATTTGTCCCTCACTTCTCTCTCTACAATTCGCACCCTTCTCTCTCGTCGGAAACCTCAACTCTCTCTCTCTCTCTCTCTCTCTCTCTCTCTGAGTGAATCTACTCTCAGTAGTCGCCCGTCGGAGTGAAGCCGCGCAAAGCGACCTGACACCACAAGTTGCTTTAGTGTCAAGGCCGCCCTCTTCACAGCGGCACTTACCCCTTGATTCACCGGTGCCTCTGCGCGCATTGCCGCTCACAGCTTGCAGTAGGACAGTGGTGCTCACGATGGCACCGTTGCAGATACCACGAAAAGCGGCAATGAGAGTCGTCGTGTGAAGTGGATGCAGTTCGCTGTGGTACTGAACTACAGTGGACAGATCTGTAATTGATGATGGTGCGTTGGTGGGGTTTGGGGTGGGCGCGACGGTACTCATTGGCGTGCTGCAAGTGGCAGTCTCCGGCAGTGGGCGGCGGCACTGGAGTTGTGAACTGGATGCAGTTCACTGTGGTATTGAACTACGGTTCACAGATCTGTAATTGGTGATGGTGCGGTGGTGGGCGCGGGCGCGACGGTACTCATCGGCGTGCTGCAAGTGGCAATCTCCGGCAGTGGGAGGCGGCGCTGGAGTTGTGGTCAAGTGGAGAGAGAAATGGAGAGAAATGAATGAGAAAGGAAGTGACAAGTTTGATTTGGGGAATTGATTAGGGTTTTTAATTGAATTGGTTGAATTAACTATATATAATACCTAATGTTTGCATAGATAAATTTCATCCCTGAACTTTGAATTTGAACTTTTAAATGCCTGGTTTTATGTAATTTCCTCTTATATTATACAAGGCTTAATTTGAGCCCACTAAACAAAGTCACACTAGGCCTAAGATTTGATTCAGAATCCGACTTTGCAATTTAAATTCAGTTACAATTTACAAACATTAGAAAAGATATAGATCAGCCCAAGGCCCAATTAATGTATTAGGTTACAAAATTTTAATTATTATGGGCAGTTAACGTAAATAGGAAAAAACGGGGGGAGTCGTTTAAAGAAACATACAAACAAATTACAATCTATATAATTTTTTTTAGCAAATTACAGAATATTTAACTTTTTGTGTACGTGATTTTTGGCACTAGCTTTTTTTACTATAATTGTAACTTACAATCTGTGTTAATTCTGTTATTTGCGTACAATTATGGACCATAATAATGTGTGTCGAGGATCATAACCTCACCATGATAAAAATTAAGAATGATGTCTAGTGAACAGGCAATTATTCACAGGGTCTTTAATTGTGCAAGGGCCCCACGTGCATTAAAAAAATTATGTGAACCCCACGTATGTGTGTGACCAAGCAGCTCCCTATATTTGCAAGCATAGCACGACTGAAAAATTAATCAAAAGTAGCTGAAATTAGTCATATAGACAGAGAAGAATCCAAGTTACCTGAAATTTAGCCTATAAATTGCTTTTCTTGTCAGAGAATAAACGTTATATATTAAAATTCCCAATCCACCTTGCTACAATTTCAAGCTTAAAATAGTCAAACAAACTAACTTGGTATTCATGCAAAGTTCTCTGAAAATTAGTTAATGCTTAGCAATTTTAACGTTATCTTTGATAATAATTAGCTGAATCAACTTGCTACAATGTAAACTCCGAAAACCTCGGCACGAGATTTAGATCTTATATAAGTAACATGCCTTTGTTTTGAAACCGAGATTTGCACATGCACGTCACACTTTAATTTATTTAAACTTCCAATCATATTGTGAATATATTTTTAATATAATCTTACAAATATTGTGATGTTCTTAAAATTCAACTTTAAGTATATGTTTGATACACTGTATTACCGTTTGAGCCTCAAAATACAATACGCGAACTCATCGAGGACTCGTGAAATTTAACGTGACGAGTGAAGGAAATAAACACAAAAGGCCCGCAACAAGGAAGCTAACCCTTGTTCTTTCAAGCTGGCAATCAATAACATGTGGATCTATGAATAAAACATGATATTCTTAACGGAATCAGTTAAGAAGTAACAAATAAGAAGCCGCCATTTATCTTTCTCTCAAAAGGATCGAAATACCCCAAAGTTTAGAGGAAATTTATAAATACACACTCATTTGAAGAAAAACTCATGTAATTCAAATATCTTCCTCTCAAAATAGTTATTCAACTTCTTGCTCGAATTTGAGTATGAAAACTAGTGAGTTCAGGAAGTGAAAATCATAACTAAGTGAGTAGAATTTTTTGATTAAATTTCTATCATCAACAATTACATAGAACAAAATTACAGTATTGAGAGAAAATTTTACTAATTGATGTGTTCACTGCACGAGCTGCATACCCAAAAACGCAAAAAAGAACATAATAAAGGTCCTAATTGTACGATTAAAAATTTAACTATGAGAATGTTTAGCCCCTCAAACTTTAATAAATAAAAAAAAAAAAAAAAAGAAAGGGTTGAACCCCAATCTTAAGGGTCTCACACCGCCCCTGCTCTGGAACATCGTGAGGGTGGTAAATCGCAGGTTATGCCTCCAAAGGTATAGGGTGGAAGGCTGCTTGTACACTTGCACTTACCCAAGAGCCAAATCCATATATCAGAATTCGAACTCTTGACGCAGCAGCCTCAAGCAAAACTGGATTTCTCTACCCTCCCCTTTTACCACTTGGAGATGTACCCTGGGGGCATATTTAGCCCCTCAAACTTGAACAAATAAGAGGTGGTATCTGTTCCAAAGAGATTGTTTTTCCTCCTAAAAGAAATGCGCTATTCTCAATAAAAAAAAAATTGGTTCAGTTCCCTATGAGATTGATTTAATGTGCTATAAAGTCTAACACGAAGATAAAACCTTGCTTAAAATCCCAATTGAGTTGCTAAAGCCACTTGTGTTTGTACATTTATCCAACTTCTTAAAATTTACACTTGATTTCTCATTACAAATTAAACACATTTTGTAGAGACGACATAAATAAAAATGCTTAGAATAAGATCGTTGCTCAGACTATGTCCCTGTTTGGTGGGAGTTAAAATTAGACTTTAACAAATTTTAATAAAAGTTAATAATATGTGTAGTTAAAAAGTTGTGAATCTTATGAAATATGTAGTTAAAATTAACTATTGACTTTAATATAAATTTAGAATTTAATTTTTACCAAACAGGAGCTTTGTCATCAAATGGTAATCATTCAATCGGCCAAAATAGATGTACTTCAACTTCATAGAATTGCCAAGCAATGAGGACTAACTAAAGAGTACGTTTTTGAAGTGTTTATAAACAGATAAAAATATATAGTAAATAAGTGGAAAACAATAGTTTATACTCACGTTGTTATCTAAATTGTAACATTAAATTAGCAAGTGGAATGTTGTGAATTGAATAATGAAATGTCAAGTGTGACAACAGGGCAAGCTCTTAAATTCAAGCACTTAAATAATCTTAACTCAATAGAGAAAAATACCATGAAAAGGACAGAAAATTCATGCATTTTCATGTTTCCACACGCATGTGATTCGGAGTTTAAAACATACAGGGGAGGAGGGTGGCACGTGACAACCAAAGGAGAAAACGTGCAACCCATGTGATTGGTTTGGGCCCACGGCCCATTCCGCGAAAGAGAATCTAGGTCAAGAGGCCCACATTACATTTAATAACGAAACAATTAACTAGAATCCTACATTTAAAGATTAATTTTTAGAAAACATGAGGACTAGATTTTATTTCACAAATCAGGTGGTAATTAAGTTTTAATAATTATAATTAATAAAAATTTAATTAAATCTAATCTACATATTCACCTTACCTAAACCCCACCCCCACACGCCTATGCACACCCCATTCATTTCAGAATTGCTAAAAAAATTTCTCTCTCTCTCTCACACACACCCAACCCACTCTCATTTTCGACGTCTTTGTCCATGGCGGAGAAGAATCGTCACACGCAGCGGCCAAGACTTGCAATGCTCGTCGAAAACAATGTATCATCGCTATTACACAGCACCGCGAGCTAACATAGAAGTCAATCAGTATTGGAACTGAATTGAGGAAGAGAGAGAAACTCTTTTATTTGATCACAGGAAAAGTGAGTAGAGTTTTACAACACAAGTATAAATAGAAAGGAAACAGAAGAAGCTAGCTAATTCCAGCTGTTAACTAACTAATCAACTAACTAACTAACTGTATACAAATGTAATAATACGTAATACTCCCCCTCAAGATGTGCTGTAAATATTTTTTACACACATCTTGGTCATTAAGGGAGAAAGTATGGAAGCTGGTAGAGGCTTTGTGAAGGCATCAGCGAGCTGGTGCTGTGATCTGACCGGAAGGATCTTAATCGCCCCAGCGGTGATCTTGTCACGAATGAAATGAAGATCGATCTCAATGTGCTTTGTTCGCTCATGAAAAGTTGGATTCTTTGCAATCTGAATGGCAGCCAAATTATCACAGTAGATTATAGCTGGTGAAGTGTTGGCGACCTGAAAATCCACCAATAATTGATTTATCCAAGTGAGCTCACTGACTGTTGCTGCAAGAGCCCGGTATTCTGCCTCTGCTGAAGAACGAGAAATGGTTGGTTGACGCTTAGACTTCCAAGAAACTAGTGAATCACCAATGAAAATGCAAAAGCCAGTAGTGGATTTTCGTGTATCAACACAGGATCCCCAGTCAGCATCAGAAAAAGCCTGAAGTTTGATGAGGGAATCTGAACCTGACAATGAATTAGAAGAAAAAAAAAGACCTTGGCCAGGACTTCCTTTCAAATAGCGAAGAAGGTGATGAACGGCCTTGAGATGAGGTAATCTTGGTTGAGACATAAATTGGCTCAACTTGTGTACCGCAAATGTAATATCCGGTCGAGTGAGAGTTAAGTAAATCAATCTTCCAATGAGCCTCCTGTATTGGGATGCATCTGACAACAATTCTCCATCAAGTGAGCTAAGAACAACCTTTGGATCCATGGGACTGCTAACTGGTTTGCAATCCAAATAGCCGGCATCTTCAATCATTTGTAATGTATATTGCCTCTGTGAAATGATAATTCCTGATGCTGCTTGCATAATTTCAATTCCCAAGAAAAATTTTAAACAGCCCAAATCCTTGAGTTTGAATTGAGAGTGCAAGTATTCCTTCAATTCTTTAATAACCTGCATGTTAGGCCCTGCAATGACTATATAATCAACATACACCAATAAGGCTACAAAGTTATCTCCTGTGCCCTTCGTAAAAAGAGAGTAATCAGCTTTAGACTGGATGAAACCATGCTGAATAAGAGAAAGAGAAAACTTGGAATTCCACTGCCTTGAGGCTTGTTTAAGGCCGTATATAGACTTGTGTAATTTGCAAACCAATTGACACTCCCCCTGTTTGGGAGGTTTAAGAAGGTTATAACCAAGAGGAAGGTCCATATACACCTCTTCAAACAAATCTCCATTCAGAAATGCATTGTTCACGTCGAGTTGAATCAAGTGCCAATTATTGTGGGCAGCAAGTGCAAGGAGTACTTTGACAGATACAGTTTTAGCAACTGGGGAGAAGGTATCAAAGTAATTCAATCCCTCTTGTTGTGTATAACCCTTGGCGACAAGGCGGGCTTTGTGCCTTTCAAGAGACCCATCAGATTTGTATTTGTTTTTAAAAACCCAACGACAACCCACTGTGTGCTTCCCAACTGGTAAGGGAACAATGGACCAGGTTTGGTTAAGCTCCATGGCCTCAAGTTCCAGTTTCATGGCATCACGCCATTGAGGAAGTTTAATTGCTTGATGGAAGAATTGAGGTTCGAAATGAGTTGCAACATTCAAGATGAATTGACGATGGGGAGTTGACAATCTGTCATAAGAGACAAATTGTCCAATGTGGTGAGAAGGAAGGATGGGAAGTTGATGATTAGGTGAAAGTAAATTGCAATGAAAGTCTCTGAGATATGTGGGGGGTTTTGAAACTCGGTGAGACCTTCGAACATTGGGAGATGATTGATTTAGTAGAGGTAAATCAGATGGAGGAAGCAAGGGATCAGAGTTATCAACAGGTGCTGCATTAGGATTGTTATCAATAGGAACATCATGTGGAATGGATAGAGAAGAAGAAGGTAGGACGAAGTCAGGGAAAGGATCTACCAGCTGATTAGCAGTAGTAATAGTATGAAAAGGGAAAATTTCTTCATGGAAAATGGCATCCCTGGATATGAAAATTTGCTTGGATGATACATCAAAAAATTTAAAACCTTTGACACCGGGAGGATATCCCAAGAAGACACATACCTTAGCTCGTGGTTGGAATTTTGTCCTGTGAGCAGAAAGTGTTGAGACAAATGCCAAACATCCAAACACTTTGAGGTTGGAATAATCAGCCATACGGCCGTGTAAAACTTCAAAGGGAGTTTTGTGATTTAAAATGTGAGAAGGGGTTCTATTTATCAAGAATGCGGCAGTAAGCACACATTCTGACCAAAAACGAATTGGAACTCTGGACTGAAAAAAAAAGAGAACGTGCTACATTGAGGAGGTGCTGGTGTTTCCGCTCAACAACTGAATTTTGCTGTGGGCGTTCAACACAACTAAACTGATGTATCACTCCTTTTTCAGCAAAGAACTCTTTGAATGATAATTCATGTGCATTGTCTGATCGAAAAGTTTTAATGGTAGCATGATATTGTGTGGCAACAAGGCTAAAAAATCTATGCACAATTTCCACAGCATCAGATTTTTGCCTTAACATATATAACCATGTGAATCGAGAATGATCATCAACTAATGTCAAAAAATATCTATAACCAGAGTGAGATGTGACATGATAGGGACCCCATATGTCACAATGCACCAAGTCAAATGGCCTATTTGAAAGGTGATTATGTGATTCAAAGGAAAGTCTCCTCTGTTTAGCAAGAGGGCAAATGTAACATGGCATATGTTTATTCCTTTTATCAGCAACATACAATAACTGGTCTTTTAAAGTATCTAATCGTTTGAATGATAAATGTCCGAGCCTATTATGCCATACACGAGCAGAAACAGCACCAACAAAAGCATTAGAGATTGGAATAAAATCGAAATCCTTGGTGCCCAGCACATATAAGCCTTGAACAATGTTACCCTTGCCAATCATCCTCCTGGATGTAGCCTCCTGAATGATGAACTGGTTATGAGGCAAAGTTACACTTGAATTAACAATAGGTCTCAAGTTTACGAATGCAGCAGCAATTGAACATACATGCTTGGAGGCGCCTGAATCCATAATCCAAATGTCTTTGGATGAAAAGGATGGACTAACCAATTTAGAATGATGTATACCTGCAGCATATGTTGGTTCACCTTTGTCCGGATCAGTTGAAGGGGACTGTGAACTGGCAGCAAGGTGGGTAGATAGCATGGTCATCAAGTGTTGGTATTGATTTGAGTCCAAGTTCTGCATAAATTTCTCAAGACCAAGTTGTTGATCCATTTGCTTCTCATCATTCTGTGAATTGACAGAAATTTGATTAACAGAGTTAGAATTGGAAAAATGTTGGGGATTATCTCTTGACCTTGTCTTATAGCCTGGTGGAAAACCATGGATTTTATAGCATTTGTCAACTGTATGTCCATGATATTTGCAGTGCACACAGTATGGTCTCTCCTTTTTCCTGTTGCCAAGTTTTGTACTGTCACCATAAGAACCAGAATTGAATGTTCCCTTGCCTTTATCAGATCTAAAGGCAAAGGCTGTTTCCCCACTTGAGTCATTACCAACTGAATATGTACGCAATTTTCTCTGGTTCTCTTCCTGTGTAACTAATGCGAACACTTTATTAATTGATGGCAAAGGATCCATGAGGAGAATCTGACCTCTAACTTGGGAAAAGGACTCATGCAACCCCATGAGGAATGACATGATATATTCCACCTGATAATGTTTGTTTAATTCCTGAACACCTCCACAAACACACTTTCCACAGCTACAATTTGGTCGAAAATTGCTCAATTCTTCCCAGATAGTCTTAAGTTTGGTAAAAAATACACTTACGGTGTCTTGATCTTGAGCTAAATTCATTAATTTCCTCCTTAGTTGGAAAATCCGAGGGCCATTGCTTTGCTGAAATCTCTCTTTGAGATCGTTCCAGATCTCGTATGCAATAGAAGCATAGATTACACTTGCTGAGATGTCCTTCGATACTGAGTTAAGTATCCAAGATATCACCATGTTGTTATTTCGAATCCATGAATTGACCAGATCTGGATCGGTGACTGCTGGTTCCTTCATGGATCCATCAATGAAGCCGATTTTATTCTTAACTGATAATGCAATAGTCATTGCACGGCTCCAAGAGGCATAGTTTTCTCCTGTGAGCTGTTGAGACACTAACACCAATCCAGGACTATCTGAATGGTGAAGGAAATACGGACTGGAAGATTCATCAATGGCGGATTTGCTTATGACAGATCTTGAATCGGAAGATTCTGATTGTGTTTGTTCCATTGCTGTTTGAAATTGCTGAACTAACAACCACGAGATTCAGAAATGAAGAAGGTGAAGATGATCTAAGCTTAATTTTCCCGCTCTGATACCATATTGGAACTGAATTGAGGAAGAGAGAGAAACTCTTTTATTTGATCACAGGAAAAGTGAGTAGAGTTTTACAACACAAGTATAAATAGAAAGGAAACAGAAGAAGCTAGCTAATTCCAGCTGTTAACTAACTAATCAACTAACTAACTAACTGTATACAAATGTACTAACTAACTAACTGTATACAAATGTAATAATACGTAATAATCAGTGAGGGTCATGCCATATGGAGGTTCTAGTAGGGATGATTTCAATGTCACATCGATGGAGCTATGAGGCCGCTGACTCTAAATCCAACAACTTGTAGTGCGCAACGAGGCACCAATGATTTATGTTCACGGAGAGTAGTGGCGCCGCGACGGTGTCAAGAGAGTGTTGATTTTGGAGTGGGCTTCTCTGGCGGACTAGAATGCGGAACTAGAGGTGATGAAAGCCCGGGACAGGGCGAGGCATGCTCGAACATTGCAAAGTTTTGATGGTGGCATCGTGGATTTCCCGGTCATTGGTACCCAAATATGTATTTACCACCATGATTTGAAACCAGAAAATCTGCTGATGGATGACAATGGAACTCTAAAGGTATCAGATTTTGAGTTGAGTGCAATGGTTGGAATGATGAAGGGTGCATTAAGAAGATTGTTTTGTATCTTGGTATTTTTGTTATGTTGAAGGGAGAATGAAAGAGGGATTTGGGCTTTTTTCAAGATAAACGAGCGAATTTTTTTTATCAATCTACAATGATAAAGGGTGGGTAGTTTTTTTACCCGTTCTGTTGTTTAGCCAGAGTTTTAGGATGGTTATTGGTGTTTTGCAAATGGTTCTAGTGGTTTTTTGATCTATGGGGTGGTTCTGTTGATGGTGGTGTGGACGGTGATTGTTCTTTTGCTGGTAGTGCATGTGGTCGTGATGAGGTGGTGTTCATTTGGTTGACGTTCTTGGGGTTAGTGGTTGTGGTGGTGTCAGCATCCATCAAGTGTGACCAAATCTATATTAATTGTGACTTGATTACATACAGTTACAAGTTAGATTGACCTAATCGCAAATTGTCACACTGAAGGCAAATTTAGTCACAATTAGTTGTAAATAACACAAGTTAGTAAATGTAATATTTATGATCGTGAATTTGAGTTGAAGGTGGAAGCGATGGTGCATTGGACGTAATGGTGGTGTTGACTAGTGGTGGATTGTGATGTTCGTTTGCAGTGTGATGATTTATTTGCAGTGATCTATGTGATCAAGTATGTGTTTATTGTGATTGGTTGTGACAAAATTTGTTTGAATTGCGACTTGATCGCATACTGTCACAGTTAAGATTGACCTAATCATAACTAGTAACACAAATGGCAAATTTGGTTACAATTAATCACAAATAACACATCGGTGACTTCATTTCATACAATGACTTGGAAATTTTTTGGGGGTAGGTGAGGATAGGTTAGGGTCTAGGCGGTTGGTGGGGTTGGTCCCGTGAGAGGAGGGGGCGGGGGGAATATTCTAGGTCGGGTGGTGGTCTCTTGGGGTATATATTAATTGATATATTATTAATTTGATGGGTGTGGGGATTCTATTAATTGTGTTGGGATAATTAATTCTAATTAATTATATATTATCTATTATTAATTGAACAACACCTGAATTTTGAAATAATTTGACAAGTTTGTTGATTATGAAATTTGATTATTATATGTAATTATGTATTGTTCCCATATCTTACATCAGCCCACATACCATTGCATATGACTAAATAGTAAGAAATTGTACTTTGGAAACATGCCAAGTAAGAGTGATTAATAACGTTGCAAGATTCTATTCCAATAGAAGTGGATAAGTAGTAAAATAAGAACTTATACTTGACATCAAATTAATCTCACAATTCAACACACTATTTAATCTAATATTTAATAAATAATGCAAATTTTGTGCACTGATAACATTTCGCGAAAAGCCCGAACGTGTCAACTTGTTTCACGAAATTGGTCATGCTTGCCCATCCTCCAAACCCAAACCCAATCACAAAAACCCAAGCCACGATAAAGATGTTGATCGCATACATTGCCGTCCAGCTTGGCATAAAGGATGGGGGCTTTTCAGCAGCATTCTGCAATCAAGAACAATATTAGAAAACATCACATAGGCTCAGATAAAAATTAGATTTTTGATAGATTTTGATAAAAGTCGATGAAATGTAAGGTTAAAAAGTTGATAAAAATTGTGGGTCGTCCTATTTAATGTGTGATTGAAAGCGAGTTTGGAGAAAAATGAAAAAAATGAATTTTAAAAGATGGGGCCAAACATGGACTTAATGATGGGGTGAAGTGGGTGAAGCAGCTACAATCCAGCTCATATATGGAACATAATACAACAATCAAGACTGTAGTACATAACTAAATGAAAAGGACATGCCAACTCACTTTGCTTTTTCATTTTTACTGCTTTTACTGATAAAATAGGATAATGGAATCCAATGTCCTGAGAATTGTATAGTACTGGACGATATTAAAGATGTTACCTGACGGGCAGTGGCTTTTCTGTATGTGAGCATATGAGCGAGAGCCGGGATGATGTAGACGGTGAAACTAACTAAAAGAGCCCCAACCGCGGAATTAATGGGACCAAAAAATGGGAAGATAATAGCTAAGAACCATATCGGTACCACCACAGGTAGCCTTGCAAGTGCTCTTAGACACATACTTCTTGTATCATGCATGCCTATTACCTTCTCCCACACAAAGTACAGTGGCGTACACGCAAATCCAAATGTGATAAACTGTGAAAACCGCGAAAATCCAATCAGTTTCAGTCCGGCTAATCAAATTAATGTAGCACAAAGAATGACATGCCAAAATACAAGAAAAGAATTGCGCATAATTTATGTGGACCTGGTGAATGAGCATGAGGATGACGGCCGCATCACGCCAACTGTTCTTTGGGAGGAGGGAAAAGGCGTTGGCGTGGTTAAGAAGCTCGTCGCCAAACGCCCAATAGACGGCAGAAGCCGATGGTATAGTTAGAGTGAAAACATATAATGTGGCTAATAAGTAAATGTACTTGAACTTTTGGGGTTTCCACATAGCATGCATGATTTCCCTGTCAAATTTTTATGAGAAGATTAGCCTAGGAACATGAAGATTATTCTACCATGAAAAGCCATGTGGAAAATTTCTCAAAAAAATAAAAAAATAAAAATAAAGAGAGAGAAGAAGAAGAAAAAAAACCATTACAGGATTACTTTCAGACTAGATCAAGATCAGAATCTACACAGAAAAGTGGCAGAAACTTGTAGTACACTGAGACTAATTTTACTGTTGTTTCAGCGTCGAGGGGATATGGGGAATGAAGGGGAAATGTCATTTTTTTCCCCTAGCAAACAAAGAAAAAGTGGCCCCTTTATTTAAAATATCAATCCCCCAAGATGCCGGCAAAAGGTGCAAAGAGAAGCCATATAGAAAAAGGAACAGAAGAAGAAGAGTATTTTGCATAAATAATTGAATAGATGGCAGAGGAAAAAAAAAAAGCTTACACAGTGACAGCATGTCCACCAAAGGTGTATAGTATATTGGTGGCGCCAGTGAAGTACAGCACTAGCTTTGTTGGAGCCGAATGTTGCACGTCTTCAACCTGTCCGATAAAATGCCTCAGCCAAAAATATAGATTGCCTCCCCTTCAAAGAAAGTGTGTGAGTGAATATATTACCTGGCCATGGACAAGGGCTGCTATGGTCATGTACCAGGCCGTATAAGTGGTCATCCCAAGGCCAAGAAAAGACCAAATTCGGTAGTTGTGAAAAGAGGGAATGAAAACAGTGGTTGCACAACAAGCTCCAAATATGTATGTCCATGTCCTCTTATCCAATCGATCATTGATGTAGTATATATTACTGTTCATAAAAGAACCCACCAAAATAGAATCAAACTTTAAGAAATCCCAACCTTACAAAGTTAATTAACTGAAGAAAGATTGTACCTTGCACAGGCTATAAGTTGGATAACAGATCCAAAAAGAAGGAAAGTACAGTTGAAGGCTAAACCCACTGCTTTCCAGTAAGGACCCAGTAATCCATCCAGAACTTCAAACCACTGTAAATTCAAGAATAACACTGAAAAGGGTTCGTTTTTAATGTGGAAAAATTAGAAACAAAGAAGGTACAAACCTGAATGACATGGTTTTTGAAGCTAACACCTTCTTTCTCCTTTCTACTGCGATACTCGATGTATAGAACACTAATGAGATAGGCTGTCCAGCTTCCAATTAGCCCATAGAATACTTGAAGCAAGATACCAGATACCATTCCCAGTTGGGAGAAAGAGTATGGCAGTGTCAACAGCACTTGGGCAACCTGCAATACATTTGAAGTCGACACTAATTAGAACTTGACGATATGATAAACAAGATTGCTATTTTAGCGCCTTTTTTGTACTAAGTAGTTACTTGATTTGAAGCGCAACTGAACCAAGCATCCCAAGTTGAGCCACCGTGCCAAAGGAAGCTCTTGACGCTGAACATGGACTGATCTTCCATTGTGTCTTCCTCTTTGCTGTCATGTTCTGTCTCATTGAAGTTCGAGACAATAGCTTCTTCTGCTTGCTTCTGAGACGACATTGTTTTCGATTTCCTCTAAAAAAATGGACGTGTGAAATTCTTGTAGATGTGTAACAAAAAAAGACACTAAATGAGACAAAGGAATTAACCAAGCTAACCCCCACACCCTCCCCTCCTCCTCTTTAGAAAACAAAAGCCAAGAATTTCCAGATCCAGAGAAAAGGAAAAAAAAAAAAAAAAACAAACAATCAAGAGGAACCCATAAAAATAAAAGTAAAAATAAAAAAGCACAAAAAGCTCAAAGAAAAAACCCCAATTTTCACTTTCTAATATACCTTCTTTCGACAGGTCTCTTTCTTGAACCCAGATCTCAGTTTATAAAATAACACTCCCCAATTGATTAGTGAATACGAATATGCCAGTCTATAGCTAGAAAAGTAGCAACAGGCAATGGTTTAATATTTCTTCATTCCAAGAATTGACAGAGGGCTAAAACAATGAAAGAAAAAGGAGAGTAGGGATAGGGCCTTTAATGCACCCAACTACAAAATCTCATTAACCAAAATTAAGCTCACTCAAATGCAGTTGAACAGTATCTCCACCATCAAAATTTGTTGCAGCTGCCGAAACACAAAGGCGGCGACTGCGAGAGCAAGCCCTTAAAAGCAGCAAAGTTCAAGGATGCACAGTCTGTCTTTCTTTCTTTATAGAATTGCAGAGAAGGTATATATATGTGTATAGTTATACAGATAAAGAAAGAGACGCTGTAGTGACTATATATATTAATTGTGGGCACGAAGAGTGTGAACTGTTTCAATTCAGCTTTGAAATTCTGATTTCTTTTTCACACTTCACTGTATTCCACTTATGTTCGATTCTCGGTTTTCGTTTAAAATTAGAGAGAATCGAGAGATTTTGGCGAATTGGTTGTTGGCTCTCTCGTAAGAAAAGAAACCGATCCATGAAATTGGCTGCTTTTGTTACGACATTAATTAGCAGTATACTGTATCCAGTCTAGTCAAACGGCTCCATTTTTTAATCAAATGGAAATTTAATTAAGCATATGAACATATTTGGAAGAGATTTAAATCCGATTAACATTAATTTTTTTATTGTTATTTCACTATTTCAATTTTTATTTTTGAATTCTTCTCTCACAGGACCCACTTTATCTCCAACGGTCAAAAAAATAATTAACAAAATCCCTATCAAACAAGCACTAAACAAGGTTATTCGGCAGAAATTTTATTTTTTGTAAAATAATTTTCTGAATATTAATCTTCTCTAGAAATTCATGTACTAGAAAAATACTTAAATTATCCAAAAAAATTCAAAGGAAAATTCTTAATCTCAAAAATATCTTTTTGACTTTCAAAAGCTTCAAGTAAGTATGATTTTAAGGGGGTTAATTGTTCCAATGGTCACTGAACTTAGGTTCATATCTTTGATTGATCATTGAAGTTGAAAATGTCGAGTTTTGATTACTGAATTTAAGTCAATGTCTTCGATAGCTCACTAAACTTAGGTTCATTTCTTAGATTGCTCACTAAAGTTTAAAATGTCGAGTTTTGGTCACCGAACTTGAGAATATGTCGTACGTTACTCATTAGCATAATTGTTGAATTTTGAAAAGTATCAAATTTACAATGAGTAATGTACAACATTTTTCAAAGTTCAGTGGTCAAAATTCGACATTTTAAATTTCAGTGAGCAATCGAAAACATGAACCTAGATTTAGTGATCAAAACTCGACATTTTAAATTTCAGTAACTAATCAAAGACATGGACCTAAGTTCAATGATCATTGGAACAATTAACTCGATTTTAAGGTTACAAATATGTTATATTAATAATGAAAAAATAAAATACATTTTACTTTGAAAGTCAGTGTTTAGATGGGGAGAACGATGTGTAAACTTAAAAAAATTACATTTCATTTTCATGTACTTGTACGCCTCATCATTATATATCGAGTGGTATAAGGTATAATACCTTCTGGATCATCATCGTAGCTTTAAGCTCGCTACTTAAAACGAATTTAATAATTTTTTTATCATACGTTTATTAGGGAGATGATAAATATAAGAAATCCTCATCTAATTCTCAGTAATTTGTAGATGAAAGTTATCATTTTTGCCAGACAATAATATTACTTATTAATATTTTATTTTCAACTCTGTCCTTAGTAATTATTCAAATATATTCACCGTTCAACTCACGCTCATATGAACATGTGCTTTTATTCTTCATAAACAATCTAATACTAATTTAATTTAAGGAAAATTGCATTCGCTAGTTGTTCATGCATGTGGGCATTATTGAACAAACTTCCAAATGAACATGATCACAATCACTATTAAATGTAATAAAGGTAACTTAATTCTACCATTAAGAATAATAAATTCACGTAAATAAAATAGATACAAGAACACACAAGATGTATAAAGATTCATCTCAATACGAGTCTATATCCTTTTTTGTTAGTGCAATACTTTATTATGATAAAAAGAATTTTACAAGAGAAAATTACATACCATATTTTCCCTAGCACCTCTCTTTTATGATGATAATTCAAAAATAAATGACAGCTCCCTAGTTTATGAGACAAACTAAGGTAAAATCAAAAGTATGAGTGTAACATTTGTAAATTGTAAATGAAAGTTTAATTCTAGAGCACCGACCTGCATTAGATATGATAAAAAAAAAAACTCGTTAAATCTAATAATCGGGAGATCTCACCTCAAACGGGAGCAATGATTCTCCACCTAATTAGGTACATGAGACGGACGGGTACGAGGCGGGAATATGTGTAACATGGCCCGCCTCGTTCAAAGTAAATTTTAAAATGCGAGTTTTTTATTATACAAAAAGAAATATAATCATCATCCCTTTTAAAGGAAACATGAGTTGTTCTACAAATTTTTTTTTTTAAAAAAGTAATGATTTTCACCAACTCAAGATATGAAAAAAAATAAAAAAAAATAAAATGCAAACGGGGAAGAGGACTTGTCCCGCCATCCATAGCCTGCAACCCTTCAGGAGGGAGCTTTTCCAACCCCCTTCCAACCCTCACAGTGACCTCATCATGGAGGTTGATCTGTGCACTAACTCCGTACAACGATAATAATTAAGTTCTACAACTTAATATATAATATTGTGGAAAGTTAAATCGTTCAATCAAAAAAAAAGAACCGATTTCAATATTTTTATGTATGTTCTATTTGAAAAGTAGTTAAAACTCGTAAAATAACCTTACGACCACATGATTCACATCTAAACCTTAGTTTTATTTTATGTAATTATTTTACTACTGCTTCGAGACCTTTGAATTAAACCGGCCGGCCGAACAATTACCTTTATTTAAAAAGCTCACTTTATTTTGTTTTACACGAGTAAAGTCAAATCGGCTCAGTTGGGTCGCCATGAAGAAGACATACAAATTAAAATAAAAACACGCGCAACGTGCCCACATCAAGTCCTAGCCCCACTTCATTTGCCCGGCTCACCATATAAAAGGGATTTTCTGTGCTTTTTCTTAGACGGCTCATTGTGGCGCCGTAACGGCGTTAGCTTTTCTGGTTAAAGTTGAACTTAAAGAATGCTAATTAAAGTTATGGAAGAAGACTAAGGACTTGATAACTGTTTAAGTGTGGATTTTTTTTCAAAAAAATTAACCTAAAGTTAAAGCCATTGTCTAAATTGCAAAGATTTTGTGTTTTAGTCAACAGATTTGTTGATTTGTTCGATTTTCGAGGTGCTTTAGAATTTTTTTAAATTATTATTAAGATTTTAAATAAAGACTTAAGAGTCGAACTTTTCTCCAACTAATCTTGAATATCAAATTTAATTATCTCAAAAATTTAAAAATAAGTAGTAATAATAATACGAGTTCGATGAAATTTAGAGCTTGTTTGGTAGGGGTTTAAAAGTCAATTAAAATTAATTTTTTTATCATTATTTCACTACTTCAGTCGTCATTTTTGAATTTTTCTCTCACAGGTAGGACTCACTTTCTCTCTAACGGTCAAAAAATCAATTATCAAAATTCCTACCAAACAAACACTTAGAGTCGTTTCTAGAGTATAAAATTTCAATTGATGAAAGGAAAACTTCAACGTCAATTTTAATTATTTAAATTTAATTAAGAGTCGAGATAAGTATTACATTTCCCATCCGTGTCTCAATTTCCCAATTAATCAGGGAACTCCCCACGCTATACCACCCACGCCCTTTCATGGCAGGACAATATGAGTGGGAACGAGATAAGGGTGTTAACATAATAGTTATCTGTAAATTAATATTTTTTACTTAAAAGTAAAAGAAATGACTTTTTCAAATAAAAAATTACTTTACTTGTAAACTTTAAACATTATATGTTTTTAGCAAGCCCAATTAATTAAGACAGGCGACTTGAAAAGTTGACATTGTGTGTATCAAGTATTAACCATCGTCCGTTGTAGCCACCAGGCCCACCACCCGGCAAATGGTGTGGTGTAAACGGGGTGCCCCGTTCAAATGGGATTTTCCGGCTGCCTTGTCATTCGATTTTTCACTCCCAATTTATATTTTGTCCTATTTCTTTTTGTTTCTCCAATTTCATTTGTACAATAATACTATTGAACAAAGCTCGACCATATCGATAAATAATAATAATAATAATAATAATAATAATAATAAATCAGGGATTTTTTATTTTTATTTTTATTTTTTTGGATAATTTAAAATTTTGTTACAAAGTTGAAGCCAAAATCAACAATAAATTTTAATCATATATTTTGTGGAATCTACAATTTTTTAAGTCACTAATTTCGTCGACTTGTCTTAGTCGTGCTTGATGAGGTTTAATATTGGGATCTATTCTTTTAATTGACAGTGAGTCCACTTAGTGTGTTCGGGTCAATGCTGTAAGCCAATGAGAGAGGCATTTTGGTCAAGTAAGAGAATTTTGAGAGATTTTTCTATGGTTAGGTGGGGGAAGCAATGGTTGAGGGTGGGAGTTTAGGCCACAGTGGATCAAATTTCGGAATAGTGTTCCATCATTGCCCTTCATAAGGGTCCTCCAATTACCGCTTTTACCCCTCTATCCACTTCGCAATGGACTTTTCACCATTCCTACAAATGCATAGTGATCTCATATTAGCAATGCAAATTTTCTAATTAATTTCTTCTTTTCCTATTAAAATGTTAAATTGACATTATTAACTTTCAACTGATCGAATTTCAGTATTAATCACATTTTATGAAATCCACAATTTTTATCAAAATTCACTAATTATCAAAAAAATTGTCAAACAATCCATTCAGAATACTACTTATAAAAATGACGAATGGTAGTTTTGATGCAAAATTTCATGTTTTTGTCGTTTATTACTATAATACTAATTTCAAACACATGGCCATGTTGGTCACAAGTAGTCAGTAAGGAAGATAGCATTTCAACAACTTCATATGACTAAGATTTCAATTTAGGCTTGATTCGAATAATTTGGCCACACTCACTATCGAAGCATCCGAAGACATTGACAACACACTATATGGACATGTTTGGAATCTTGAATGAACAAAATAAATGGTATTTTTTTTTTCATTGGATATTTAGTTTTATAAATTCAACTTATAAAAAACGCACTTAAAATTGAATTAAAATGAAATTTTGAAGCAAACGAGAACTCATAAGTGGCTTCTTTCTTAAAATAGATTATGTGCCCCTTCGGCAGGTCTTTGCAAATTTAAGTGTTTCTTAAGAAATCTTTTACAAGAGCAAAAAGTAAAAGTAAAAATTCTGCAAAATGAGTCGTGTATAGAACTGGACAATATTAATAACTATTTCATTTAACCATATCAAATACTCGTCAAGTCTAAGCAATATCCACCCCTTTCAACCATTGTTATATAAAATATTTTCTTTGCACTCTTTAAGTTATCAATTTTTGGGTTCTTTAAAGAGCACAAGTTTCTATCACCATCATTACCTTACAATCATTATTCAACCATAAACAATACATGAAAGTACACAGTGTAATTAATTTGAATTATGATAAAATAATCTTTTAATTAAAATAGAAAAATAGAGTATCATTAGTTGCATTAAACAAGCTCATACAATCATCAAATTGAATGATTAATCATCAAAGAAATGCTTGATGGTTCTTTGGTACAAATGCTCTTTATCAAAATGCTTTTCACATATGAAAAGAAGGAATCTTTACATATAATGCATTAAAAAGTAAGAACCCTAGGATGGAATAGGGGTTTACACAAATCCTTTCAAAGTTGGAAAAAGGCCTTTTCAACCTAGCATTGGAGTACCTAATTAGTGCTCATTCCTCTTTATTAAAGTCCATGTTTATCTCACTCTCGTGGATAAGTCATAAAAATTTTCCAATTACGTGTGGAAGAGTACTACGATTTCATACTCCAAAGTCATGCATAGTGTGACATTTAATTTTTTTTTTAACTTATCATTTAATATTGTTCGATCTAGTAATATTGAATATCAATAGTGTTGAATTAAATAGTTTCGACATGATTTAAACAATGAGTATGTTTGGTATTGTGTACCAAATGTATCGCTTGAATAATTCTCATGTTTAGATTTATATTCTTTGATGTTATATTCATACATAAACTAAAATTATGATGATTTAGAATCATCTTTCTCATGGAAGAGATTCACATATAGCCCTTCTCAATACTCGTGATGGGCAACATATTGCAACTTGTTAAACGCAAATAACTCATATAAATAAAAATAATTCTATTTGAATTAAATTGGGGGTACCGAAAGTTATCCCCCCTCTCACAATGCGCACGGGCCTCGCATGAATATAAAAATTTCTAAATGTGGTCCCCACCCCCTATTGTAGGTAATAGGTAAATGATTATGTAAAAAAATTATATATATGTAGTATTGTCCTATAAATAAATAACTTTGATTGTTTTCTATTATAAGGATATTAAGTAGACGGTTGATGTATTAGAGTCAATGCTATTGTTCGTAATATGCATTCTTGTCCTTGTCGCAACTAATTCGGTAAGCTACATGTCCAGTGCATAGAGAACTTCCATCAATCTCCACAACTCTATTAAAAAAACAAGTGATGTAAACTAATTGTACATATAGGCATAGTTCATTTAGAATTATTTTCAAAATACATTTTTTCTTTTTTATTTTTAATCAAGTATTTTTCAATAAAATAATATTAGACGCAATTCCAAAAACTTTCCTTATTTTTAAATCACATATTTTCTATTAAAATACTATTCTAAAATGTATTTTGATGAAAAGTGGGACTCAAGCTGGCTCTTAGACTTTGTTTTTTCATGTTTTAATGTTGAATGCCATGAGATTAAATCAATTCGTGTTTTATTCATTCCATGATTCCATTGTTTCTATAAAAAGGCTATAGAAGGATGTAGAAAATCCTACTATAAATGTCCAATTAATCTATATTATTTTGCTATATCTACTTTGAATATTTTGTCTTCTAAGACATATTCCTACATTATTTTTTTCTACAAAAAATATCTAGGATGGTCAAAATAGCAAAAGGTCTTTAAGTTAGGGGTTGTTTGACACAATTTTTGAAATTTCTTTAACAAATTTAATAAAAAATGATGAAATATATGCTTTAAAAATTAATAAAAATTATGAATTAAATTTATTTGTTGATTTTTTTCCTTTTATATCATGTCTTTTCATGTTTTTTAGAGAACTTCTAACCCCAAAATTCAAAAACGTCTTTCTTGAAGTACATTGTAAAGAATTTCGTACAGTAGAAACTTAACTTTCGACCAAAATCTTGACCTACTTGTAATTCATATAGGAGAGGATGAACTAAAAAAGATGAAATTTAAAGATTAATATTGACAAATGATTAGACAAAATAAAGTGATTTTGGATAAGCAATGAGGCAATTTCAGTTTGGACCCCGTGAAATCAACCTCTCATCAGCTTCGAATATTATTTGTGACCAATTGTCAAGTTCAGGACCTATTCTGTAAGAGTCATACCATCAAACTATAAATATGCTTTGTAAGAGCATCTTCAACAATGATGTAAAATTCGATGTGAATTGATATTTTCGAAACCAATTTTGCTTCTCCATTTATATCCTGGTGGATCTAAGTCCAAATTCTGCTCTTAAAAAATAAATAAAATAAAATTGGGTGCAAGTGGATTGATAGCTTTTGGCATCTTTTAAATATATAAAAAAGATGTAAATTTACAATTTTTTTAAATATTTTATACTGAAGGTACAATTTGTATTTCTCTTGCATCTCTATATAGTTTTCCGATCACTTTAAGATCTAAATTATAATTTAAATTTGATTAAGAGGACCATTGAAGATGCTCTTACTTTATAAATATGCAACCTTACCTTCATATTGCATGACAATAAATATCATCAATTGATAGGCACATGGTTGAAGCACCTTTGCATAGTAATTTGTGAAAGTTAAAATTTAAGTTTAGGCCCACGTGCAAAAACCTTCGTAAAGAATTAAAAAAATTCCGGGCCTATGCCAATAACAATTCACTAGAAAACTAACTTATAATTAGTCCAGACACTTTTAAACCTTAGATGATTTTGACCATCTAACTTGTAAATCATCGAGAAACTCTTTTGGTTGTGCATGTATGCAGTTTCCTGAACTCTGGGCCATTTTTCTCTCCTTTGGATCTCCATGATTGAACTACGTTCTTCAGCACCAAAACTCCAAGTGCCTCTTCCCAAAACTCTGAAGGCTAACTGAAGAAGATAAGATTAGGTTTTGGTGTTTGATCAATGGATCTTTATGTGTTTTGATCTTGTATTGAATATAGAATATTATGGATCAACTTACAAAACAATGATTGGAATAAATTTATGAATCAAAGAACTTGGTGGTTAAATCTAGGACTTTGAATGTGTTGTTAATCTCCAATAATGAGTTATCTATAATGAAAAAATGATTCAACATATTTTTAGACATTCATAGAGTAAATATGCATAGAGAAAAGTGGATGGAATGAAAAGGGATTCAAAATCAAGTACTTGAAGCAAAATAGGATTGTTGGATGTCGACTGTCGCTCGAGCCGCAGTTGAGTAGTCGTTAGTATATTTATTAAAACCTTCTTTTTCGATATCGAATTGAGGTGATTTAAAGTGCATTGGAAATATAACTCGAAGGGCTACAATTCTTATAAAATAGCATTCTCCTAATTCGAATATTTTCTATGTGAAATATGCATTGCACATTGCAACTGAGATTTTAGAGCATAATTTGTGTGGCTCTTTAACACTATTTAGACTTTTAATTGCATTCTATTGATCATATGTGATCTTTTTAAATATCTTTAATATCTTGGACTCTTTCAAGACCCATACTATCAATCCCAACCCTTTTGACTTTAATTTCAATTCAATTTTAGCTAAATTAACCTAATATTAGATACAGATAAAGCCAATTAAGATTAGGACTCTTAACAATTTGGATTAATTATTCAAAATTTAGTCAGCACACTTTACTTGATAAGGTGGGTTTACAAAATTCTTGAATATTCTCGAATGTATCATACTCTATCTTGCATGTTTAGAGGTGTAATAAATTATACTCACCATTAAAAAAATCCAACATAACTCGATAATGAAATTCATCAATCTCGACATAACCCGTTTTACAAACAATCTAGTGGACATGAAAAAAATTTTAAATAGAAAAGGGAATCATGAGACTAGGCTGAGCATGAGATGAGTTGGTCACCCCTACTCACTTCTACATCTCTTTCACGTTTAGTGAGCTTTGTGTCAAGTTGATTTTAAAAGTGAGCTATGCAAATTTGTGTTAGAATATGTTTGTCTTATTGGATTGAATGTCTTCAACTTGACTTCTAGCCTATTTCACAATATTTGGAATACTAACTAATCACATAATATCCTCCGTTATTTTTATATTTTTTTTGAAATTCAGAAATAATAACCGATTCCATAAATCTATCGGATTTTGAACTGAGATGCTCAAGCATTGCTTCCTAAGAGCAGCGTGTCTACCAAATTCACCATAGCGGCTTGTCTTGAACTCATAATAGCCTATGAATAAGCAATCGTTGATATATATTCTATGTTTGTCTCGAAAATCAACCTTCTCATCCAAAGCCTATATTT
>NW_019239112.1:130677-141556 GCF_002742605.1 Olea europaea var. sylvestris
CGTAATTACCACTTAAGGGATGTCAATTTGAGAAGTCCTAGGTAGGGCTAGAAGGGTTTGCTTTGGGTCGGTTTCGACTTCAATCCGAAATCAAAATTAAATTAATTGATTTTGATGAATTTCAACCCAAACCAACTCACTTTAGCTCTTAAATCAAATCGAATCAAACCAAACCAAACCAAATCAGTTTGGTTTAGTTTGTTTTGGTTCGATTAGTCATTTTAAATTTTTAGTCCAAATTGTTTTTTTGCTTAAAAAAAAAAAAAATTCCTAAGTTTTTGAGTTTACTTAGATTATAAGAACTAAATAATTTTATATTACAAAAACTATAGACTAACAAATAAATAAAACCAGGTTAATATAAACAGATTAATAGATAATTTAAGATTTTTTTTTAATGCATTATGTAGCCCGACCACCTGAGTAAGCTTGTAAAAGGAAATTCTTAGTTCTATTATTTGCTGACAACATCTTAAATTGACGGAATCGATGTATAATTATGAGAATAGAACTTATCTTTTCATTTTGATTTTTATTCAAAAAGAACAGAACTAGTAAATGCGTAAGTTAATTGAGTCAATTCGGTTAACTAGTGATTTAAGGCTTTAAACCATGGTTGAACCAACCCACCATGATTTTGTTTAAAAAAAAAAAATCAAACTAAACCAATAACCCAAGTCAAACCGATCCAACCCAACTCGATTTGATTTGATTGGTTTAGTCAATATTTCGATTTTTTTGCCCAAGCCTCCTAAGTGTTAGGAAATTTAAGTTCAGTAATTTCGAAAAGAATTCGACAACATTAGAAAGGATGCAAGGATCAAACAAAAGGCAAAGCGGTATGGATGGTTCAAGTTCGGAGTCAGGCCTCTCGAGTTTGTCATTCCTTTACGAAAAACTAAGACAACATCAACATGCCAGGTGAAAAAAATTATTGTATCACTTTGTTCAAGCTACTATCTCATATCTCATATCTATCAAGAGTCCGATAATATTTATATAGCTCCTGTTTGATTTTCATTAAATTACATTCTATTTTTCTCTCTTCTATTTTCAACCACACAATCTTCTATAAAATAATATTACACGTAAATCGAAATTTTTTTCTTTTTTTTTAACCACTCATTTTTTCAACAAAATACTATATCCCCCATTTTCATTACGAAAAATAGGGGCCAAACGGGGGCATAATATGCATAATGACTCATGACCACAAGATTCTGAATATCGAGATTTGACAAGTATTAAAAATATTTTATTGATTTATGATAATTGTAGGAGACAAAGGGTGGAGATATGTGGTGGAGATTTTATATGGTAGCACCAAAGACAGACATTCGAAGGGGACCCTCGTGCATGTCACGTGCTCTATTCCTAAGAAAATAGACTGCCCAACAAATACTAGACTTTTTTGGATTTTTTTCATTTTTTCATTTTTCTTTTTAAGGATATGGGGAAAATTAGGCAATTCCAAATATCCAATCCTTTTCTCAACGTTTAATAATTAATTGTCACAACAGACTAATCACATTCAATTATACGCGTTATTATAAATAGTTAGTTGTGACAACGAATCGAGTAGTGCTAGAAGCTCGAGGTTTGTTAAAAATAAAAAAAAAGAAAAAGAAAAAAAGAAAAGAAAAAGAGGACTAGAACTTTTTGAGCTCGAGCCAATCCCTAGCTTGGCTCGTACCCAAAAAATAGGCTTGGCCCAGGTTTTGACTCAAGCCTTTGTTGAGTCGAGCCGATTAATTTGTGAACTACAAAATTAATTATGGAAGTTGTTGAGTGAATTATCCAAATGATCACTGATGCAAAGTTTAGTGATGAATGTGTTGTTTTTTATAGTTCAGTGACCCTTTGAAAATTTTTTGCGAAATTCAATGATGAATTTGATAATTTTTAAAATTCAGTGACCCAGTAGAAACTTTTTGTAAAGTTCAGTAACTATTTGTGTAATTGACACCAAGTTGTTGAATTTTACAAACTAAGTGATCATTAATTTACAAACTAAAAATATTAATTATTCAAGTGGTTTAAAGAGCAAGTAACAACAAAGACGTTGGTTTAAAGCCAAATCTCAATATTGTTTTAAATGGACAAAATGGAAATTAGTAGTTTTTTTTTGAAAAATCAAGTAAAATAATATCTATTATTATTGTTTTACATCTTAAAATGAATTTCTTATCTCTTTTAAATTCGTGTTATACTTTATATTATTTTGCAATGTAAAGTTTTTTCATCTGCTCTATTCTTTTTTTTTTTAATGCTCTTTTCATTTTTTACGAGAAACTTTAATTATATAACATACATATAAATATTATTGATAAATATATAATTCTGTGTGATAAATTAAATTAGAAAATGTCAAGTTCATAGTGTATTGAAAATGCTTAAACTAATAGAAAATTAATTTATGAGGAAGATAGGAATAAGAGAGACGGGTTTAGTTTTTTGATGAAAGAGCAAGAAAAATTACGATTTTAAATTAAAGATTATAAATGGTATATATAGCCCCCAGGGCTATGCAAAAAGGATTGTTTCAGACCTATATTGAGGTACTGACATTAATTTTTAAATCTCACTAAACAAAATATAATATGAAGAGATAGGACGTATCACCTATTCTTAATGATTATAACAAGCTCCCTTATTCCGAATTTGTTAATTCAAAATGAATCAAATCTCTCCAAATAAAATTCAAACCTACGACCAATCGATTTACAATTGACCATTGAAGTGTTAAGTAATGTAAAATATATGAAGAAAAAGACTAATTGGTCCCCGAAGTTCTTTATAATTGCATCATGGGCTGGAACCGAATTAAATAAAGTGGGCCTAATAATTGGGCCAGCGAACCACGCGCTCCAGTCCATGAGGGAGGTACACCCAAAACTCCAGCCTTCTCACTTGGACTTCCTCACAGAATCCAACAACCTTGGTCAACATATGGACACCATTTTTGTTAGTATAAATCTTTTTCAACTCCATCAATTTTTCATCAATTGCTCCGTGGATCCAACGATACTTCACATTAACGTGTTTGGTCCAAGAATCATATATGGAATTCTTGCTCAACTTAATAGCACTCCGACTATACAATAGATCATGTACTTTGCTTCACATTGAACTCTCAAAAACCCTTCTTATCCACGATATCTCTTTCCTTGCTTCGATAGCTGCTATGTACTCAACCTCGGTACTAGATAAAGCTACACATTTTTACATTTTTGATAGCCGTGAGACAACCACTCTGCGAAAGTAAAAAAGTATCAAGATATAGATTTTTTGCTATTAATATCCTGTCGAAATTGGCTGAGCTCCCACGAAACTCAAGCACAAAGTAGAAGTTCCTCTAAGACACCGCATTATCCATTTTACAGCTTCTCAATGATCCTTGCCTCGATTAAAAAGAGTTATGTGTACCATGCCGATTATATGTGCAATATCTAGTTGATTATGGACCATGTCATACATCAAATTACCAACCACTGAAGAGTAAAGTACTACTATATTCTTCTTCTCTTTACTGGTTGAAGGACAAAACCTTTTTGTAAGTTTGATTATGTGTTAAGTTCTTATTATGTGTTTAATTGACATTCAATTGTTTGGACACTAGTTGCTTGATTTAGAGACAGTATTGAGATAGTTAAGAAATATATTTGTCGAACTCGTGGAATAAATGACATAGGTTTTATAAAGGATCGAGAAAAACTTTTATAGTCTATGCAATGTGATTGGATAACTACAAATTAATTATTTGTGTAGGAATTGACATACATACTAAATTCAGAAAGGTTAACAGGGCTAGTTTTACTCAAGAGAGACTATTAGCTATAATTGGTTAATTCGGTTGTTAATACAATCTTAGAGGATGTTTGTAAATATCTTCGATAACATCCCAATTAACTTGGGAGAGTTTAAAACAAGACCTTGAAATTTCAAAACTAACAAACGTCAGGTAAAACTGTAAAAAAAAATGATAAGTACTAAAGAAAGAAATTCACAGGGCTTCAGAGGGTCGAAACGATACAACCTAGGGCCTTATCTCGTTCAAGTTGTTACTTACCCCTGATGTAGAATCATGACTTTTTTCACCCCTTTATTGAGGATGGCAAAACTCCTACGGAAGGGGCATGAGCTCCTTAAGAAGTCATATAATACCACCCTTTACACTCCCGTTTCCCAAGTAGTTGATGCTGGAAAAGTGTTTGGAATTTGCTTAGGGGCATATCCTCGCAAGAGATGTCTTTTTCCAAAGGAAATATGTACCAACCAACTGGCTCTACCCATTTGGCAATAATTGGGTGGGAGCTAACATGTAAAATCTCAGTACTACCCTAAAAAATGGGTGCAAAGGTATATGCATACCTTCCTTGAATAAATACTGATTAATCGAACATAATTGGGCCTCGGATTACAAGTACGTTTGTGGTTTTCGGGTTCTAAGAGTTCTATAGAGTCTGGAATCCTATATTTCTCCCTAAGTTCATCTAGTTTGGAAGAGGTTATAGCACCAGGAATTTTGCAGCCCTCCAACCCGCCTCATAGTCGATTGAACCTTCACTCATTATCTAATAACCTCCATCCAGCCTACCAGACGTGGTCTGTTTTCCAAACTGAACAATGGCTATCCTGCTAGCAATATACTCAGAACCATTGATAATTGACAAGAGATGGAATGAATGATGGAAAAGAAGAGAAAATGCCTAAATTGAAAGAAGCTCCAACGAATGTAATGTCATCGGAAAACAGGAATGGCCGGAAAAACTTTGTGAATGCTGGATAGATTTGACGATTTTTTTAAAGGTGAAAAACTTATACATTGGTACGATTCTTGCTTTTATAGAAAAGAAAAGGAAGACGAAGCTCAGCCATTAGATCAAAACCTATTTCATCTGAACCATCCATCGTTTAACCACATCTGAGGCGTTAAATTTAAACAAATTTTCTTTATTAACCCCTCCGATTTATACGTGTATCTCATGCTCCAGCCTAGGCGCATCAACCTCAAATCGCTTCAGCATGGCCATTATTGCGCATTCAATATGTGAAGGTCGTACATGTATTAAAAGTCAAAACGGTTCAGTTGTTTTCTCTTGGTAACAAGCGAAAACATCAAATCATTGGCACTATTACCAAACAACCGTTAGATAAAGGAGCCTCGATAATTCAATTCCCCTGCTTCGACTCAGCAAACAAATTTCAACTATAAAATAAAAGAGCCTCGACAGTTCAGCACTACCTTACTTCGACTCACCAAACAAATTTAGTGATCAAATAAAGGAGCCTCGACAGTTCAGCACTACCTTACTTCGACTCACCAAACAAATTTTAGCTATTAAATAAGGGAGCCTCGACAATTCAGTACTACACTAATTCGGCTCACCAAATAAATTTTAACCATCAAATAAAGGATTCTTGACAGTTCAACACTATCCTACTTCGGTTCACCAAACAAATTTAGTGATCAAATAAAGGAGCCTCGACAGTTCAACACGAGGTACTACCCTGCTTTGGCCTACCAAACAAATTTTAGTTGTTTTTAGCTGTTCGCCACTACATAAGAATAGGATGACATATGAGAATTAGGTTCAGTTTCGAGCTCCAACTTTGATATCAATATCTACACTTGGAATTGGGGGATTATTGTGTTGTTAAGAACCTAATTATGATAGGAAAATCTGTTCTAAGAAAACTCCACTCAAAGATAAAAGTCCACACATAACATGAATAACCATACATGGATTTGGGGGACTAATGTTGTGCTTCTACACTTAGCATCCCAAGTCATCGAACCATCGAAACCCTTTTTGTTGAAGCCCCTTACCAAAGCAGTGTGGTCCAATGATTGAATCTGAAGCCCCACAGCGATGAATACTAGCTGAAGCTCTTGAATTCACAATATTTTGTTGGAATGACTGATTTGACTTTTGTAATAAGTAATATGTCAAAGTTTTGTTAGCATAGACTGTAGGGCGGCTATTCAATTTAAAAGCATTAAATGCGTTACATGCTAATGAAATCAAACTGATGCCTACGATAAGATGCTCCAGTTAGGGAGATGAAGACATGTGCCCTCTCATCCAAATGATACTATTTCATATGCAACACTATAAGTATCTCAATCCTTGTATCATTTGAAGACTAATGCAACTCTTAACACTTAAATCTATCCTTTGTTTTCTCACTTACTTATTTCACACTCTAATTTGTTGGAATTTAGATTATCTTGCTTTAGTTGAGTTGTTGGTGATTGATTATTATTATTATGCATTCGTCCCTAAATATACTATCGGTGTGAACATTTTTGTCTCGCGTCATAAAACATTTCCCATGTCCATATACGATAACCTCATCCAACCAAATCCCCAGTTAAAATGTGTTGGAATTTGCTTGTGTGCATACAAGTGGACCTGATATCTGATGTCCATGTCACTCTTACAAAAAAGAGGTCAACAAGGCTACTCACTTGATATCGTCATGGATCAATCATTCTTAATGAGGAGTTCAATCAATGAAGGTCGATTCAAAAATTGCCTATTATCAGCGGGCTTGGCTAGTGACTATCAAATCTTAAGACATGTCGACAAATGTCATTTTTAATGTTGACACAATTTTCCCCCCCCCTCCAACTTTTGAAACCATTCATTCTGAGTGCAGTTTTTCGTATTAAATATTTGGTGGCGACGATTTTAGGTGTTGGTGCTTGACATAATGTGTGAAAGATCTAACATGGTGATGAAGATTATTTTTGGTATGTTGATGGCATTTTGGGTATTAGTGGCTGCGGACAATAGGTGGTGGTGGTGGTGGTGGTTGAAATAATGGGCGGAGGATCTATAACTGGTGGTGGTGGGCGATTTTGGGTGTTGTTGGTGGGATGATGGACAGATTGTTGAAATCAATGGTGTTGGTGGATGGCAGCAACCGCCAAGTAGAAGTTTTAAAGGGTTAATTGGTGCGTTTCGTTTTGGGGGTGGGATTGCCAGAGGTTTTTATTTTTGTTTTACATTTCAAATATTTTTTTTTCTTCTTTAAACTAAAATAAGGGTATAATACTACAAGATAATTTTATCTTTTTAACGATCAAATTGACGGTTTTCACTAGATAAGGATGATGCTAGTGTAAGTATTATGCCCTAGGTCCAATCGACTTTGGACATAAATACTTTTATATATAATTAATGCAATTAAATGGCAGATCTATTATTTAATTAATAGACAATTAAATAAATAATAGAGTCCGTAGATTCAAATATTTGTAATTTATTAATCACAAGGAGTTGTGATTGTGAGATACAAATTACATCTGATTGAATCTTAAATCATCAGGGGGAGTTTTTGTGTGATTTTATTAATTATTTTAAATTGAGAATTTTTAAGTTCATTTTTCTTATTTTAAGTTTTTTTTGAGTATTTTCATTACTCAAAAAGTCATTTTGAGTTTTATGTCATAAAATTTTTCTTATTTACGAAAACGCGTTTTTGAGTGTTTTAGAAAATTGAAAACTACAAATGACCTCAAAACGGCAAATCAAATGCATTAAAGATTTTTCACTTGAGTTGGTTCCGCCTAGTGTGATGGTTGATAGTAGTCATATTTGGGAAGTGTTTAAAACCACTTTTTCTTATCAATAGCTAGAAATAAGTGATGGAAAGGTTGATGGTACATTTAAATCTCATGAAATGTGATGATAAAAAATGTCAATAGTTCTCTAACCCAGTTTGAATTTACAATGATTTAAGAAGTCACGAAGTACTCGTCCACCAGAAGTAATACTTCGTATAGTGCCCAATAAATTATTGGATGATAGTGGATTGGATCTCCACCACATGATAGTCGGGAAGGAAAATTGAAGAGTGATTGAATGAAGGGACCCAACTGACTTATAAAAGACTGTATCTTATATTGCAGTTTTTTGTAGCTGGTTTAATTACCCGACTTCCAGATGAGTTGTCGGAATTGACATTCCTTTGGCCTTCAAAATTCAATGCAGAAAGGCGGGGCCTAGTAGAAGTTACACTATGGTCCTACACTAATTAAGGATGCTATTGTATTGTACACATATTGAGTCCCGTTTGACATGATTTTTTGAAAAGTTAAAAATTATTTCTGAAACGAATAAATTGTTTTTGAACATATTTAAATTATCATATGAAAGTGCTTCGTTTAGAAAATTGGTCTACAGTAGCTTTTCCAGAAAACTCTTCAACAAGACGTAGAAGTTTTGCCAAACAAGCCCTTAGCCTGTACAGTATTAAATATGAAATGAAGTGAATATATAATCAACAAATATTAAATTTTTTTTTCTAAATCCTTTTTGCTCTGTATCAAACAAGTTGACTATAATGTTATGGGAAAAACCCTTTTTAAATCCATTTTTTTACCAAACAAATTACAGCAAATGTTATGGGAAAAACCCTTCGCCATGTGCCTAGTTGATAGCATTCTTATGGTACATTTCATAATGTAGACTAACAATTTATAGTTGATAGTATTATAGAAGAAAAGTAACTTAATATTATTTTGTTATACTCTTAAATCGTGTCCAATACTCCATGTAAAGCACACCATTCTTGTGTTACACACAAATATTAATCCTCATCCATCCACCTACCAACAAACACATAAATTGTGATTATGACCAAAATAATCAAACCTCCTTGTCTTAAATTGACTATACTATGGTGCATGTATATTTCTTTTTCAATCGTTTATTATATATATATACTTAAATTCTAAATTTTATTCAGTGCAATCGTACTAGGTTGGACGACCTAGATGCTTTGTTGCACAGCCTAAGTGTTACCAGGCTGGCAACTTATACACTTGGTTGCTTGACTTAAGCATCAAATTAATAGCCAAGTTGGACAAACAATGATTCCAAAGATTATTAATATTTTGTTCTTGCTTTCCCTCATTTCCTTTCAAAGTAGATAGAAGAGCGATTGACGTACACATTCGCCAGAACTTTAAGAGATTAAGTCAAGCGTTATCTTAATTTTGAATCTCATTACCTTACGTTAGTGATTTTTCATTCATTCTTAGAGGTACGCGATGAGTGTATTTTATATGTTTATCTAGGTTCCCAAATTAACTTAAAATCAAATTATTTGAGTGAATTTCTAATCACTTTATATTATATTCGATATTTGTAGGGTAAATTTCCAATATAAAGATTAATAAGGAGAAAGGAAGTGATTTGGAGCATTGTAAAAGGATAGTGTTAGATTGATATAAGAAGTTCATGGACAAAAATTTACTAAACTGGAGGTTGAAGGGCTAAAATGGAAGAAATTGAAAGTTCGAAGGGGCATGCCGGCAATTTGCAAGTGCTCTCAGTAATTGTGCAGAGGCCCCTAGACCCTCCACACCAACTTTTTCTTTTTCTTTTTCTTTTTTTTTTTTTTTTTTTTTTTTTTTTTTTTTTTTTTTTTTTTTTGGTGGGGATTAACATTTCAGGCAGAATCAGAATTTTATATGAACAAATAAATAATAATAATAATAATAATAATAATAATAATAATAATAATAATAATAATAATAATAATAATAACAAAATAATAATAATAATAATAATTCATCTTTCTTGGAATATATCAAGGAGAAGGCTCAAGCAATTATTGAAGATCCAAGCTTGAAGATTTTAGGTTTCTTGAGGATTTATTTCATTTCGTTGTTCTTGAAATAAACAGGTGACATATTTGTCAAATTTTTCTTGATTCCATTTGTTCACTCTTTTTTGATTATTTTATTTGTTACAATAAAACGTATTTAATTGATTTCTATTCATATTTTAATTTATTATTATGGACTTTTTTTTATGAATTATGTTGAATTGACGTGAGTGTTTTATTTTATATTTGAGAATGAGAGTTAAATCACATAATATTGCCGATATGTTTGATCAAGAAATTGTTCGTTACAACCCTCAATCTAACTTTCTTGAATTCGTTGTTAAATCATGGGATTTCTAATTGTTCATGTGGTTGTCCTGAGATCTTATTCATCACATTTATAAAACTGTTAATAAGAGAGAAAAGTTTGATATTTAGGAATATGTTAACTAGTACTCGATAACCAAACATTAATATTTTATCTTTATTATTATTTTACCAACAAAACAAAAGTAGAACCAAAATACGAATTGAACATTAGTAGTGTTGTTTAGCATCTGTTTGATCCTCGTTTTAATGAAATTTGTCTTTTTTTTTCTTTTTTTTTTTAATTATTAGTGTTGACTTCGCAAGGGGTGATTGCAACAATAATTTCCAACTTTCCAAATTATCCTTCAATTCAATGTGCTGTCATTTACCCCATGTTAATAATTGGGAGGGTCATTTTGGTAAGTGGAAGATGAGGAATTGGGATATTTTGGACCATATCCCTTTCAACGGCTTTTTCCCATTCTAAATGCCCTAACATGTGAATGTGGAAATATCATTTTTAAAGTTAAGAATCTATCGTTGTAAAATGCAACATCTCATTAAAATTTGATTAATGAGTTCCACATTCAAGGACTTAGTGAAATCAGAATTCTTAACTATTTTCATAATTTATTACTACCTCATTACTCATTTGTTCCGTTATTATCAAGTAGCTTATTTTAGTTAATAATTGAAAAAATAATCTCAAAATTAAATTTTTAAACGAGTCTGTTCTATTAAGGTTAGTTTTAGTTATTAAAGTGTGATCAATAAATAATCGATCTTTGTAGGATGATTGTCGACATAATCCTTTATAACTAATATATGATACTGTCTACTTGTTCAGATAATTTCGTTAACAATTGTAAATGTATATTGATATCTTGACCTAATTTTATTTTAAGAGTGTCAACTAGATTATCCTTTTAATTTATCCTAGCAACATTGT
>NW_019239112.1:144275-156664 GCF_002742605.1 Olea europaea var. sylvestris
GATCGCTACAAGTTTATCTCAATAGTTCAACATGATATTAAAATAAACGTGAAAAATGATGAATTCAAGTCACAATCTGATTCGTAAATTTTTACGTCATTAACCGACCGTTTGACAAAAATGTCTATAGAGTCTATGTTTATAAATTGAAGGCATGGTGAACCCTATAATGGAGTGTGATGAATGGCCTCCAAAACTAAAAAGTAGGCTAATTGAATGTTACACATTGGCATTGTATCAATTTCCAACTACTTGGACCATTTCTCTCTCAACCACATAATATTTTCATTACAAAACCACCCCAACAATCCCATGTTTCTCATTCTCTTCCTTCTCCTTTTAAAACACAACAAGGTCACACAAAATAACCCATTATCGATCCCCTCCTCTCTTTCTCTCTAATGGCTACTCATCAAAATTTTGAACCAATAACGAAATGTAAGTCCGAGGGACGGTCAAATCAAACCGTGGCAGCTGACCTAGATGGTACACTTTTGGTGTCTAGAAGTGCTTTTCCATACTTCATGCTTGTCGCCTTAGAAGCCGGCAATCTTCTTCGAGCGTTAGTCCTTCTTGCGTCCGTCCCATTTGTGTATTTCGTGTACTTGTTTGTTTCAGAATCCATTGCCATCCAAACGTTCATTTTCATTGCCTTTTCGGGTTTGAAAATTCGAGATATTGAGCTTGTTTCTAGGTCTGTTTTGCCTAAATTCTATGCTGAAGATGTCCACCTGGAGACTTGGAGAGTTTTCAACTCTTTTGGCAAGAGATATATAGTTACTGCAAACCCTAGAATCATGGTGGAACACTTTGCCAAGAACTTTTTGGGGGCTGATGAGGTTCTTGGGACAGAGTTGGAAATATCCAAATCTGGACGTGCAACAGGGTTTGTTAAAAAACCTGGTGTTCTTGTTGGTGAACACAAAAAAATGGCAATTTTAAATGAATTTGGCACAAAGGTTCCGGATTTAGGTCTCGGCGATAGAGAGACTGATCATGGCTTCATGTCGATATGCAAGGTAAATTCAACCTTTAGTCGTGTTTTGCTTCACAAATTTTGATGATTACCATTGATGAGTTGAAGATACTCGAGAGTATTTGATCATATTAAGCATTTTGAATCAAATATGTCCCTTATATAATTTATAAAAAAAGTAGGTAAAATAATCAACTAATCACTTGCACTTTGACAAACTTTTCATAGATAATTGGGTGTTCGTATTAATTGCACTTTTTCATGTTATTGTTGTGAAAATGATATTTTTCTAGGCATGAAAAGGAAAGTCGTCTTTTTTCTTACCATAGGCAATAACCATGACACACTAATTTCGTGTCCAACTTTAATGTGTTTACTTAGTTTCTCTCTCATGAAAAAAGGTCATGGGTTAATTACCTTTCCACTTCCCCTCCTTCCACCATGAAATTGGAAAGAAGTCATAGAATTTGATATTTGGCTCATCTTCTTCACGTACCTAAATCAAGAAAATTCCAAAACTACCGTGAAAAAAAGTCGTAATTTAGCCTTCCACGAATAGAATTGCAGGGTCTTTCAGTTTCATGCATATTTAATATGTTAGGTGCTTCATTTACTTCATCCTAGCCGCCACTCACAACATGCATCTATAGCCCCATTTAGATAAAAATTAGATTTTTAGTAGATTTTAATAAAAGTTGATGGAATGTGGCGTTGAAAAGTTGTGGATTCCATAAAATATATTCTTGAAATTGTTTATTTAATTTGATTCAGATTTTAATAAAATTTTTAGTTTAACCAAACAAGAGAATAAAACTTTTTTATTTTTTTCACATTCATATTATTATTCCGCTCGGTGGTAAATGATAAGACGAATCATATATACGTGTTTTAATTGCTGTATAATGTAATTGCAGGAAGCATACATGGTGCCTAGAACAAGATGTGAACCCCTAACAAGAAACAAGCTTCTATCACCAATAATTTTCCATGAGGGACGTCTAGTACAAAGACCTACACCTCTTGTGGCACTAATGACCTTCTTATGGATGCCAATAGGCATAATTCTTTCTTTACTTAGAATTTATCTCAACATCTACTTACCAGAAAAAATTGTTCAATACAATTATAAGTTTCTTGGAATTAAGCTTATTGTAAAGGGCACCCCTCCACCGCCGCCTAAGGATGGCCGAGGCGGCGTCCTCTTCGTCTGCAACCACCGGACCATCATCGACCCTGTCGTCCTTGCAGTTGCACTAGGGAGGAAAGTCAGCTGTGTCACTTATAGCATAAGTAAATTTTCAGAAATGATTTCACCAATTAAAGCAGTTGCATTATCAAGGGAAAGAGAGAAAGATGCAGCACAAATTAAAACCCTACTTCAAGAAGGTGACCTTGTGATATGTCCTGAGGGTACTACTTGTAGGGAGCCATTTCTCTTAAGATTCAGTGCATTATTTGCAGAACTTACGGACAGAATCGTGCCTGTGGCGATTAACGTTAAACAAAGCGTGTTTTATGGAACATCGGCTCGAGGGCACAAAATTTTTGATCCATATTTTGTGTACATGAACCCTAGGCCTGTTTATGAGATTACTTTCTTGAAGCAACTGCCACGTGAACTCACTTGCAAAGGTGGAAAATCAGCCATTGAAGTTGCAAATTATATTCAGAGGGTGCTGGGTGGGACATTAGGGTTTGAGTGTACTAATTTGACTAGGAAGGACAAGTATACTATGATAGCTGGAACAGATGGCAGTGTCCAATCCAAGAAGGAGAAGTCTGAAGATAAAAATAAGTAATTAACTCCAGTGATTCTCTGAAAAAAATAAAAAGAATAATAAATCTTTGAATTTTATGCATGGAATTGGATTTACTGATGGAGGATCCACAATGAATAAATAAATTAGTTGATATATTGTACTATGAAATGTAAAGTAGGTTTTCCAAGTATAGTAGTATTCATGAATCAATATTGTTAAATCAAGTTGCTTAAATTTGAGAGAAATCATTCTTCTCCATTCGATTGAACCCTATATCTATTGTGAAGATTCAGGATGAAGTTACTTTAATTTTGAAATGTATCTATCATTTTTGCGTCATATATTGGGATCACGTTATTGAAGGAAAATTTGTGTATCGTGGTCGTATTAATGATAGAAAGTAATTTATCATAACCACTCAATCATGTTCTCTTCATAATTAATTGATTCATTGTCACGCATCGCACATAGTGAAATAAATTAATGTCATAACCATTTAATCATGCCGTCATTTTTATTTAATCAATTCATTGTCAATTGTTCTCGCATCGTCTTGTCGCCGCATATGTTCATTCTTTTTTTTTTTTTTTTTTCAGAACCATATATTCTCATTCTTACATCATTATTATTTTTGGAGCCATCTCATTCTTACATCATACTAATACATCAAAATCATAAAATTGAAACAAAAATACCTATAAACAACAAATGAAAAAAGAAAAATGGAAAAGAAAGAAGGGAGAATATAATAAGATCAGGCTATCACTATTCTTCAACTTCACCTCACCTGCTCATTCACACAATTAACTGTAATACTTTTAAGAGCTTTGATGAAGCCCACGTGGTTTGACAGCTATGATTTTCGTCACCAGCCATAAATTTCTAATCTTCAGTAGCAATTCTAGTGGTCGAAATCTTCTGCATTAAACCATTGATTGGGGTATTGTGCCACTTCTACTGTAGGGTTGGATTAGCAATTAATGGCTTGTGCGCCCAAGCAAATTAATTACTATATGTGTTGGAACTTTTAACAAGCACTTATTAATGAGCCATGTTTGATGTACAAATTTTTTTTTCACAAAATGCTGTTAGAATACACACATAGGGGGTGGGTAGGGTATTTTTTGGCAATTTTTTTTCATGATGGGCCCCATATCATGAGACTATTCTGACAACATTCTTTAAGAAGTTATTCTGTACATATGAATTTATCCCTAATTAATACTACGCGATTAAAAAATTGAAAATTTCTTCATCATGCGTTCAGTTATATATTGGGGGAGCAAAAGGAATAAAATAAATCAAAATAAGAGTTATAACAAATGTATTTATTAAATCTTAAAACTTATAAAGTTAATAAAAAATGTATTCATAAAAAATCAAAGAAATTTATGTCATCTTTGATATACATTTGCCTTTGCGCGTCAATTTATATTTTTCAATTTCTTCATTTCCATTTAATAGAAAAAGGATATTAAATAAGTTTAAATAATTCATCAATGGGAATTGGAATTACGAAAAATTGTGCACTTAGGAGACAAAAATATTGTGCAATGGTTTCAAGTAATTAGGATAGGGAATTTTATGCGAGTGGGAGACATGAACTTTTAAGTTCATGCTTCAAAGTTGTAGAAGATGTATTGAACACCAAAAAAAACTCAAACTCAGTTTTTATCCATTTTCAACAACCACAAGCCGACAACAATTACCCAAGACAATGTCAAGCTTCTACTTCAGGTTGCCAATGAGATATATCACCTAGGAGACCACAAAGGTGCAAGAAATCTCACACAATATCACCACTAATATAGTAATCACAAAGAGACAAAAAGAGTAGAGAAAGAGGAACACGTAAAAGTGGCCAAGAGAGAGAGAGAGAGAGACAGTGAGGCATCTCTCACTTAGAGAGAAAGAGACCAATTTATCTTGTAACCAAATGACCCAAATAAGGTAAGTATATGTAGGTTAACCAATGGGTCAAGTTAAAGGCCCAAGAGACAGTTAAACGGGCTCACAAGTTGTTCTCTCAATTAATGGCCATCCAATGAAGTGGAATGGACCACGAGAAACACTAAAATATTTAGGTTGCTTCGAGTGATCCAATTCACCTTTAGGTCATATCGTCTTGAATGTGGTGCTGGATTCTCGTTCAGTCATTTGGCTAAGTCGACCAAAAAATAAATCGAGTAATATCATAGCTCGAGGGAGGTCGTTTGACAACAAATTGCCTAACAACCTCCACGTTGGCGTCAAAAGACCTACAAAAAGAAAACGTCTTCCATTAGTGACACTTTTAATAGAAAATCGATAAAATTGGAAATCATTTACCTATACCAATTTTTAAAGATTCTTGCAACTTCTAAACTTTACCAGTGACAGTAATTTCGTGCCCATATCTGAATAGTTGTATTGTGTGTGAACTTTTTCAAGTCTTATCACATCTTGAGATACTGTATCTCTAATAAAGTATAGTCTAACGTCAATATGTTTAGTGTGTTCGTGAAAAATATGATTCTTGCATAAATGTATAGACAACTGACTATCAGAGTACACTACCAAATAATCATTCAAGACACATAGTTCATAAAGTAGACCTCTAAGTCATAGCGCCTATTTAATTGCTTTAGTGGTAGCAATATATTCGGACTGGGTAGTGGATAGTGCAACAATGTGTTATAATTGTGATTTCCAACTAACACATGAATTAGATAAGATAAACACGTAAGAGGAAGTCGATTCCTACCATCCCTATCTCTTACATAATTAGCATCAACAAAACCTTTTAATTTCACACCTTCCTTATTAGCATTAAACTTTAGGCCTACGTTACCCATACCCTTCAAGTATCTTAATAGCCACTTTAATGCTTCTCGATATTTAGGATCCGGATTAGCCATGTACTTACTAAGAGTACTAACAACAAAATCTAAATCCGGACCAGTGCAAACCATCAAATACATTATGGAACCAATCATATTAGAATACAAAACTATACTCATGTATTCTATTTCACGTTCATTGTAAGAGGATTGTTCTTTAGATAAAACAAAATGATTGGCAAGAGGCAACGTGATAGGTTTGCAATCACTCATGTTAAATTTCTTTAACACCTTAAATATGTTGGAGACTGATACAAAAACAAAACAGAATTTGACCTATCTCTTTCTATTTCCATGTCTAGAATTCTCTTAGCCTAACCTAAGTCTTTCATGTCAAATTCACCACTTAGTTTTACTTTTATATTATTTATCCATTTAGAAGAAGAACCAATCAAGAGTATGTCGTCCACATAGAGCAACAAAAACATATAGTTATCGTTGTGTTGAAAATACGTACAGTGATCAAATTTGCTTTTTTGGAACCCTATAGTGAGTACAAAGGAATCAAACCTCTTGTACCACTGTATAGGTGATTGTTTTAAGCGATACAGGGACCTTTTCAGAAAGTATACATAATCAGATTTTGACTTGTCCTTAAAACCTTTTAGTTAATTTATAAAGATTTGTTCGTCAAGCTCACCATGTAAAAAAATAATTTTTACATCAAGTTGTTCAAGTTCCCAGTCAAAATGCACAACCAATGCAAGCATGAACCTAATAATAGTGTACTTAACAACTGGTGAGAAAATCTTATTATAATCAACACCCTCATTCTGTATGTAATCCTTAGCCACTAACTTAGCTTTAAACCTTAAGGGTTCCGAGCTACATTAAAAACTCATTTGCAATCTACGATCGATTTATTCTTAGGCCTAGGTACTATCTCCCAAGTCTGATTCTTTTATAGAGAACTCATCTCTTCTTTCATCGTCTTAAGCCACTCCTTAGATTGATCACTACCCATCGTCTTTTCAAAGGTTTTTAGCTCTCTATCGATTAGTTCTTCGTAACTAACATGGGCGAAAGCTAACTCGGACTCAAAACTGAACCTTCTAGGTTCTCTCGTTTGTCTCCTCTTCCTATCCCTAACTAAGTTGTAATCTACTAAGGGATTTTTTTCCTCAAGGTGCTCTTCTATCACTACTTTGTTACCGTTCTCTACCTCAGGTTCTTGAACCTGAATCGTCACCTCATTCGGAGTAGTAGGGGCAGGTGTACTGAGTTTTCGTGACTCCACCTTAAACCTATCTCTCTCTTCACCTGGTTCAGTTTCACTCACAGGTCATTCTCGTTAAATGTGACATCCCTACTCACGATTATCTTAATCCCCTTTTGACTTCTATCACATAACCTATAGCCCTTAACACTCCCAGGATATCTTAGAAAGACACTTTCTAGCTCTAGATTCCAGCTTTCCCTCACTCTGATGAGAAAAAGCAGCATGGCCAAAAGTTCTAAGTATAAAGTAATCAACAAAATTTGACCTATCTCTTTCTATTTCCATGTCTAGAATTCTCTTAGCCTAACCTAAGTCTTTCATGTCAAATTCACCACTTAGTTTTACTTTTATATTATTTATCCATTTAGAAGAAGAACCAATCAAGAGTATGTCGTCCACATAGAGCAACAAAAACATATAGTTATCGTTGTGTTGAAAATACGTACAGTGATCAAATTTGCTTTTTTGGAACCCTATAGTGAGTACAAAGGAATCAAACCTCTTGTACCACTGTATAGGTGATTGTTTTAAGCGATACAGGGACCTTTTCAGAAAGTATACATAATCAGATTTTGACTTGTCCTTAAAACCTTTTAGTTAATTTATAAAGATTTGTTCGTCAAGCTCACCATGTAAAAAAATAATTTTTACATCAAGTTGTTCAAGTTCCCAGTCAAAATGCACAACCAATGCAAGCATGAACCTAATAATAGTGTACTTAACAACTGGTGAGAAAATCTCATTATAATCAACACCCTCATTCTGTATGTAATCCTTAGCCACTAACTTAGTTTTAAACCTTAAGGGTTCCGAGCTACATTAAAAACTCATTTGCAATCTACGATCGATTTATTCTTAGGCCTAGGTACTATCTCCCAAGTCTGATTCTTTTATAGAGAACTCATCTCTTCTTTCATCGTCTTAAGCCACTCCTTAGATTGATCACTACCCATCGTCTTTTCAAAGGTTTTTAGCTCTCTATCGATTAGTTCTTCGTAACTAACATGGGCGAAAGCTAACTCGGACTCAAAACTGAACCTTCTAGGTTCTCTCGTTTGTCTCCTCTTCCTATCCCTAACTAAGTTGTAATCTACTAAGGGATTTTTTTCCTCAAGGTGCTCTTCTATCACTACTTTGTTACCGTTCTCTACCTCAGGTTCTTGAACCTGAATCTTCACCTCATTCGGAGTAGTAGGGGCAGGTGTACTAAGTTTTCGTGACTCCACCTTAAACCTATCTCTCTCTTCACCTGGTTCAGTTTCACTCACAGGTCATTCTCGTTAAATGTGACATCCCTACTCACGATTATCTTAATCCCCTTTTGACTTCTATCACATAACCTATAGCCCTTAACACTCCCAGGATATCTTAGAAAGACACTTTCTAGCTCTAGATTCCAGCTTTCCCTCACTCTGATGAGAAAAAGAAGCACGACCAAAAGTTCTAACCGCAGAGTAATCACTCAGTTTACCCGACCATTTTTCATGCGGAGTGTCACCATTTAATGTAGCATATGGAGTCAAATTAATCAAATAACAAGCAGTCATAACAGCCTCATTCCAAAACAACTTAGGGACACCAGAACTTAATATCATGCAACGCATTTTATCAAGTATGATCCTATTCATCCTTTCCACTACCCCGTTTTGTTGGGGAGTGTAAGCAATTGTCTTATGTCTAATTATGCCATTTTCTTTACATATACTATCAAATCTCGTGTTGCAAAATTCTAGGCTGTTGTTTGTCTTTAAAAATTTGATCTTCTTACCAGTTTGGTTTTCCACTTGTCTCTTCCAGTTATTAAAATTATGAAAACTCTCTGATTTATTTTTTAATAGATAGACCCACACTTTCCTACTATAGTCATCGATAATAGACTAGAAATACATATTCCCACCCGATGTGGGATTACTAACAGGACCCACATATCAAAGTGCACACTTCAAGCATGCCTTTAACTTTATGAACACTCGTGGAGAATGAAATTTTATGATATTTACCAAGCACACAGTGATCACAAAATGACAAATCTGACACATAGTCATTACCAAATGCACATTTTTATTAAGTAGTTTAAGTCTCTTAATGCCTAGGTGTGCAAGTCTATTATGTCATGTGTGTATGCGATCAATTTTGGCAAAACAGATAGAAAAATTCAAACCTCTAATTACTTCCCCAATAGTGATATAAATATCGTTTTTCTTAATTCCCTTAATGGAAACTAATGCACCCTTAATCATCTTTAGCATACAATTTCTAATTTTACCAGTGAAGTCATCCTTTTCGAGTCTCCCTACTGAAATCAAATTCCTAGACAATTCAGGAATATATCTAACATCCCTTAATGTGTACACAAAACTCATGTCAGATTTTATATTTATGTCATCAATTCCAACAATAGTATAGGCAAAGTTATCACACAGCACAACATGCCCAACATTAGATTCATGCAAGTTATCAAACCATTCAGACATCACATGAAAAGATGCACCAGAATCAAGTATTCAGTCATGAATATGGGAATTAGCAGTTAGATTCAATTCAACAGTGTGTGCAACGGGACTTGTAATCATATAGACCTCGCCATTATCTATCTTAAACGTAGAGGATAACACGTTTACCTCATCTCTCTCCTTAATATTTAACTTACCCTTCTCCTTATGACAATTCCTTATAAAATGCCACGTGTTCCCACAGCCATAGCATTTCTAGCCTTAGTCCCAGATTTTAATCTAGAACTATCCTTACCCTTCTTTTTCCAACAACCACAAGCCGACAACAACGACCCAAGACAATGCCAAGCCTCCACTTTCGGTTGCCAATGAGATATATCACTTAGGAGACCATAAAGGTGCAAGAAATCTCACACAATATCACCAAAAGGCAGTAATCACAAAGAGGCAGAAAGAGTAAAGGAAGATGAACACGTAAAAGCCGTCGAGAGAGAGAGAGACATTGAGGCGTCTCTCACTTAGAGAGAGAGATCAATTTATCTTGTAACCAAATGGCCCAAATAAGGTAAGTATAGATAGGTTAACCAATTGGTCAAGTTAAAGGCCCAAGAGATAGTTAAATGGGCTCACAAGTTGTTCTCTCAATTAATGTCCATCCAAGAAAGTGGATTGGACCACAAGCAACACTAAAATATTTAGATTGCTTCGAGTGACCCAATTAACCTTTGGGTCGTATCGTTTTGAATGGGGTGTTGGATTCTCGTTCAGTCATTTGGTTAAGCCAACCGAAAAAATAAACCGAATAACATCATAGCTCGGGGAAGGTCGTTTGATAATAAATTGCCTAACAAAAGTAATGTTATTGAAAAGACCAAGAGCAGAATTTGTAAGCTACTGTTTTATTGCTTCTCAAAATATATCGTCATATGCTACTGCTCCTTCAATAAGTCGTTACTTTAAGTTTACCAAATATTTAAACAATTGTACTTATTTGATATTTAGAAGTTGAAACTCTAAAACCAATTCCTAACAAAGCTTAAGTCATATGGAAAACAATTAAACAATTCTAATAATAGTAAAAATTGCTAAAGAAATTAACTTTAAATACCAACCTACAAATAATAAAGTCCAGCATTAAGCTTTTTCCCTTATGATCTCTTCACATAAATGTCCAAATACTGAACATTTTCCCATTTATCATTTATTCCTCTTTGTAAACAAGGTCAAGGCTGCTCCAGCCCAAGAGTTTTGGGTCAGGAAAATTGTTAGTTGCTAGTTCAAGTTCTTTGCAGTTGAATTCTTCGATTTCAATGGCTAGGGCTAGGGCTAGGGCTAAGGCTAGGTGGATTATAAGATGGTGCAGTGGTGTGAAGGTGAGGTGTAAAAGTTAAAGTTCTCAGGAGTGCAATTTGAATTTGTATTCGCAAAATGAATTCTTTCAAGCAAAGCGAGTCTCTTAAAAAGTTCATGATACTGAAGATANGGAGTGCAATTTGAATTTGTATTCGCAAAATGAATTCTTTCAAGCAAAGCGAGTCTCTTAAAAAGTTCATGATACTGAAGATAAAAGAAAGAAGATAGACTATTGATCTTTGATGTCTGGTAAGATACAAATTTATTCAACACATGAAGAGCCTAAAAGCTCGTTAAACCTTTACGAATCAAGAAATATAAATTACACAAATTCACTGAAGAAAATTAGAGAGCGAAACTGCAATCCTACAATTTTGTCTCAAACACGGCAACAGGGCTCCTCACGGAATGTTTAGATGACTTCCATAAAAGATATCCATGAGAGTTGGTAGTGTTAGAAGCAGTGTCTAATCTTCTAAATGTAACTTCATATGTCAACTTTTGGTTCAAATCTGAGAAATTGAGAGTAGGAGGTTTGACAGTCACACTCACGCCTTGAGGTGGAACAATATTGACGGTGTATGTTGCATTGGCCTCGCCAACGTTTGTCATTGTCCTTGTATATGTCTGACTAGATGATCCGAACATGATGGAAAATGATGGATAGTTCAGTTGCCCTTCCAATATGCTTGATTCCACCGAGCAATTTACCTTACGTTGTAAAATCACACTTATATGTCGGTTTGTGTAATTCAAACCACATAGATAAGGAATGTAGTCTCGAGGTTCAATGTCATAAATCAGCCCCGGATCATTTGCCTTCGAAGGGTTGACATGGCCAGCTCCGGTAGCAAAAATGTTAGCTGGAACGAGCCTCTCGTCTTCAATGAGAGTATCACTGAGGTTCACAATATCGGCGCTAGTCATGATTGCTGACTTAATGGCGGCAGGGGACCAATCCGGGTGTGTGCTTTTGAGCAATGCCACTATACCACTGAGGTGTGGGCATGACATAGAGGTACCAGAAATTATGTTGAATGTCGATTTTGTATTGGAATTATTTTCTACAGAGATAGGCCACGCAGCAAGAATGTTAACACCGGGGCCTATGATGTCAGGTTTCAAGATTCCAGGGCTCTCGCGACTGGGACCTCTGGAAGAAAATGAAGCCACCATAGGAGCACTTTTATCGCCAATTACTGTTCCTTTGAACACTATTGTTGCTGTTGGAGTGGATGTCGAATTTATATATGCTATAATCTTTTGTGTGCCTTCATAATTGACATTTGTAGCTGGAAGAACATGAGAGTCAGCTGCTGTACTAAAGCCTTGGCGCTCTATGTTAAGAAGAATCATGGCTATGCCACCGGCATTCTTCACTGCTTGTCCTTTGGCAATTCTTGTTGTCCCACCACCTATTTCGCAAAGGACTATCTTTCCTTTGACATCAGTATTATTCAACGAACTTGGAGTGCAATACGCGGCTCTAAAATCACTAATGTTCAATCCAGGGTAAACAATAGGCAATTGCATTGAAGGGAAATCTTTAGGCTGAAATGCTGATTCACCTTCGAGCTCCTCGTTATTCCCTAGCACAGCAACAGCTCTTAGTTTTCTATCAATAGTGCTTGCACCAACCGTGAGAATCCATGGGGCCTCGTTTGACAATGAAAAATTGAATGGACCGCTGTTTCCAGCAGAGCAACTCACGAATATTCCTTTTTCCATTGCGCTAAATGCACCGAGTGC
>NW_019239112.1:157297-174660 GCF_002742605.1 Olea europaea var. sylvestris
GCGTGTTTCTGTGTTTCATGAACTCTTCAAGGGTTTTTAAATAAAAAGTCCTTATTGGTAGGCTTCAGGAAAATTATTAGTGAAAAGGTCATTCAAAATAAAGGTCTCCAAGAACTTATCATAAAATAATTAATAATTTTTTTAATAGAACGAGATAACTCTGACTTGAACAAGTCAACAGAGAGCTCATCTAACAATTTTGTCAGAAAGGACCATTTCCTTTTATTGATAAGACAAGAAATGTTCAGATTCTTAAAGCTTGCTATAACTAGGATTCAATAGTTAAATATTTCCAAATAAATTCAAACTGAAATTTTAGTAGAATAATGAATTATTCTGGAGATGACGCAGTCTGCTTGATACAGCAATTTATTAAAGTAAAATAATCAGCTTAAGAACTGGACCAAGTCTATTTTATGCAATAATTTACAGGTAACTTTGACATGTTTTGGATTGGGGATGGGATATCCCTTGTCAAGGCTGCCTTATCCAGAAACAATCCCATTATCTCATGCTGGTTAGTACCTGAAGTTTAAAATATCAATATTTAGTCACGGAATTTTGTAACGTTCGTAAGCTAAAATTGCCGACTGGAGGACCTGTGTGCTTGATCGGATCACTGCAAACACGGGTTTTGTCTCTTCGTAAGTCGAATTGACCAATCCCATATAATCCTTATCGACCTGAATTATATCTTTGACTTTTATATGTCTCCTTGACCCACTTCTTTGATCGATTTGTTGGATAATTTAATACTTTAAATTATCGAATTTTTCATGTTAAATCATCAAGAAATACAAGAATTAAAGCGGAAGCGTATCTGAATCAAACATGGTTAATGTAATATGAATTTCACGGTATAGTCTTCAAAATCTACACGCAGTCTCCTTTTTCTCTCTGTGCTGGGATGCAGTAGAGAATGAATAATACGTGCGTGTGATCTGGGGACCATAACCTATTTATATAGGGACGCCCTTTGACCTAATTCGGCCCATCATAGAATTAGGATTTGGGCTCGGTCTCTACATATATGTAAATACATACTTTAATTGGATACATTAAAACCCAAAATCGAAGTCTTATTAAATCACTTTAATTGTGCTCAAACGAATTCGATAGCCTATAATTTAACACACAATTATTCACACATACAAACCCATCCATTGATTAAAAAATTATTACGATCTCCCACTTGGGCTATATGTGTCACCTTATAATTGTGCATTAAATATAACCTTATGAGTACTCAGAATTTTGCTATCATTACCGAATGTATCCCCAACAATCACGTCCATCAATTATATCAAGATAGGATCAAAGCAGCTTTCGCTACTTTCACGTAGCTAAACCTATCAATGGTCACGTATATCAATATAATCGAATGACATGAATCAAGCATGGATGTATAGAACGAAAATTACACGTAATGTGATCTGTAACATGCCTATTTCCAACTGGTCCACCTTAATATCTTAGTGAGATCATTTTACACAAGTTCAGAGATAATAAACCAAATAACTTTATAACTGAAAATAACATTAAATGGTATCCAAAATAACAGTATATATGTCCAATATGAAAAGCAAAAATACAAACTCCCACTGAAACTAGATATATTCAAGAGACATTATACAAATATGAGCAGTTTGCTCATGAAAGACCTTGGGTATCAATCCCTTAGTAAGCGGATCCGTAACCATGGAGTTTGTCCTAATATGCTCTATTGACACCTGTCCACTTTGAACTCTTTCTTTAAGAGCCAGGAACTTGATCTCTATATGTTTTGACTTCGTCGAGCTCCTGTTGTTATTAGAATACAACACTGCTGATTTATTGTCACAAAGTATCTTAAGTGGTCTTTCTATATTGTCCACAATGCGCAGCCCAGTAACAAAATTATGCTGCTATATTCCATGATTTGATGCCTCAAAACACGCTATAAACTCCGCTGCCATGGTGGAAGTAGCTATTAGTGTCTGCTTGGCACTCTTCCATGAAATAGCACCTCCAGCAAGCAAGTAAATATAGCATGAAGTGGATCTCCTACTATCTTGGCATCCCGCGAAATCGGAATCAGAATAACCAATGATCTCCAACTGATCCGATCTCCTGTATGTGAGCATGTAGTCTTTTGTTCTCTGTAAATACCGCATGACCCTTTTGGCTGCTTTCCAATGATCCATTCTCGGGTTACTTAAATATCTCCCTTGCATCCCAACAATGTATGCTATATCTGGACGCGTACAAACCTGAGCATACATCAGACTTCCTATAACTGAGGAATAAAGAATCTTCTGTATTTCTTTAATTTTCAAGTCATTTTTAGGGCACTGACTTAAGTTGAACTTGTCTCCTTTAGCAACAGGGGTGTCACATGGTTTACAATCTTACATGCCATATCTTTTAAGTACCTTTTCGATATAGCACTTTTGTGATAATCCAAGAATACCCCGAGAACGATCTCGGTGTATCTGAATTTCTAATACAAAAGAGGCATCACCAAAATCTTTCATCTCAAAATTCTTTGCTAGAAATCTCTTGATTTCGTGCAATAAACCTATATCGTTGCTGGCAAGCAATATGTCATCGACATATAAAACTAGAAAAATATACTTGCTCCCACTGAACTTGTGGTAGATACAATCATCGACCAAATTCATCTCAAAATCAAATAAGATGATCACCTGATGAAACTTGTAATACTATTGACGAGACGCCTGTTTGAGTCCATAGATGAATTTCTTTAATTTACAAACCATTTGCTTTGCATCATCCGATACAAAGTTTTCTGGTTGTACCATATAAATTGTTTCATCAATGTCACCATTGAGAAATGTTGTCTTAACATCCATCTGATGTAGCTCAAGATCGAAATGCGCTATCAATGCCATTATAGTCCTGAAAGAGTCTTTCAAAAAAATCGGAGAGAAAGTCTCTTTATAATCGATGTCTTCTTTCTGTGTAAAGCCCTTTGTGACAAGACGAGCCTTATACCTCTCTACATCACCTTTCGAATCCCTCTTGGTCTTAAATATCCATTTGCAACCAATGGGTTTCGCACCTTCAGGCAATGGAACGAGGTCCCATACGTCATTGTCCTTCATGGACTTTATCTCTTCATTCATAGCATCAAGCCACTTTTGAGAGTTAGAACTTTTCATGGCTTGACGGAAGTTGATCGGATCATCTTCCATTATTCCAATGTCAACTTCATGTTCTTGAAGAAATACGATGTAATCATTCGAAACCTCACTTCTCCTCTCTCTAGTGGATCTTCTTAATGACATTGGTTCTTGAGGTTGTAGAGTTTGTTCTTCTGGAACAATTTGTTGATCTTGAGAGGGAGGTATGACATTGTCTTGATTCAGAGTCGCTTCTTGAACAATATCAGGGATAGAAACCTGATCATTGTCAATGGCAATTGGAGGAATTTCAACATATTGCTTCTCAAAGACAAAGCCTGTAACCCTTTCTCCCTCCACAAACTCAACATCCTCAAAGAACCTAGCATTTCCTGTCTCGAAAATTGCGTTAGTTGTGGGATCATAAAACTTGTAACCCCTGGACCTTTCAGAATATCCAATAAAATAGCAACTGATGGTCCTTGCATCAAGTTTCTTTTCATTTGGCTTATAGGGCTTTGTCTCAGCTGGACACCCCCAAATATGTATATGCTTCAAACTAGGCTTCTTGCCCATTCAAAACTCATATGGGGTTTTATTAGTGGCCTTAGTTGGAACTCTGTTGAGTATATAAGCTGCGGTCTTTAAAGCTTCACCCCAGAGAGATTCTGGTAAGGTAGAATGACTAATCATACTCCTCACCATGTCCTTAAGCGTTCTGTTTCGTCTCTCAGCAACACCATTCATAGTGGGCGAACCCGGCATAGTGTACTGTGAGACAATACCGCATTCCTCTAGGAATTTAGCAAACGGTCCAGGACGCTGTTCACCTAAACCGTCATATCTGTCATAGTATTCACCCCTACGGTCAGATCTGACGCTTTTAATCCTTTTGCCGAGTTGGTTCTCAACTTCAGCTTTATAGTTTTTGAACACATCCAGTGACTGTGATTTTTTATGAATGAGATATATGTAGCCATATCTTGAAAATTCGTCTATGAAAGTTATAAAATATTGTTGATCATTCCAAGAACCCATAGGGAATGGTCCACAAATATCCGTATGTATAAGTTCTAAAACGTCCGAAGTCCTATTGGCCTGAAACCTCCTTTTATTGGTTTGTTTTCCCTTTATACAGTTGACATACAAATCATAATCTGTGAAGTCAAGAGGGTCGAGAATCCCGTCAGACACAAGTCTCTCAATTCTCCTTTTAGAGATGTGACCTAATTTCTTGTGCCACAACGAGGCAGAATTCTCGTCATTTAATTTTCGCTTTACACCTCGAGTACTTGCATGCAAGGTTTCATTATAAAAAGCAATTGTATCAATTGAATAAAGATTATCGTAACCTGATAAAGAACCAGAACCAACCAATTTTGAATCATGAAACAAACTAAATTTTTCATTTCCAAATGAACAAATATAACCAAATTTGTCCAAAACAAAAATAGAAATCAAATTTCGTCTAAAAGATGGTACAATAAATGTCTCAACAAGATCCAAATAAAATCCAGTCTTTAACAATAATCTAAATTTTTCTATTGCCTCTACTTCCATTCTTTTGCCATCGCCAGCATAGATGTATCTTTCACCATCACTTGGTTTTCGACAACTCAGGCAACCCTGCATAGACATACTGATATGAATTGTTGTACCAGAATCTATCCACAATGTATGTCTAGGTACCGAAGTTAAATTAACCTCAGAACAAACCAAATGAAGAAGAGTACCTTTCTTTACACGCCATACGTGGTAATTAGTGCAATTCTTCTTCTTATGACCTGCAGCTCCATAGAAGAAACAATCGCCTTCAGTTGGTTTCTTATGCTATTTCTTTTGCGATGCCGTACCCGCAGCTTCCTTATTAGTTTTCCTTTTCTTGCTACTTTTATCCTTAGAGATGGTGGCCAAATGAGCATTTTCTGTCTTCTCATGCTTCAGTCTTTCCTCTTCATGGACACAGTGTGAGATGAGCTCGTTAAGGGACGATGAGTCCTTTTGACAGTTGTAGCTCACCTTGAATTGACTGAAATGTGCCGGAAGGGATATCAGAACCAAGTACACCAACAAGTCTTCAGATAAATCCAACTTAAGTGCCTTTAGTTTTGAAGCAATGTGAGACATTTCCATAATGTACTCCCAAATGTTTCCTTTCCCTTTATACCTCATTGAGATAAGATTTGCCAAAAGTGTACTTGTTTCAGCCTTTTTATTCTTGGCAAACCTCTTCTCAAAATTCTCAAGGAAACCCTTAGCCGTAGTCACCTTATCGAATATAGTGCCCCAAAATGCTTCTAGAATAGCACGTTTCATGACCATTAAGCTTATGTGGTTCGATCGTTCCCACTTTTCTATCTCCCTCTTGTTATCAGAGGTACTCTTATCAGTAAGTGTAGCAGGTTGATCAAACCGTAAAGCAAGGTCCAGGTCCATGACTCCGAGAACAATCATCACGTTCTCTTGCCATGCCCTGAAATTTGTGCCATTTAACATTGGAATTGAATTGATGCTAGCAGAGATATTAGCAGCAAAACCTGAAACTGAATTAGAGAACGTTTATTATGAATAGCTCACATGAATATCTTTAATATGCAAATAATAATAATCTCAAATAGTGGTATGGCCCATCACAAGATACCAAACACAACATCAATATCTAGTCTTTGGACAGAGATATTGACTTGTAAGCGGTACTCTTGGCGTAGTGATCAAACATTGATGATAAAACAACGTGTCAATCAACAAACCTTTCTTTGAATCGATTTATTGATCACACATTAAACCAAATAATCATCACACGTTTATCACCACAGGTGCACGTGTATTCGACTAAATATTGACCTTCCTTTGGGCCGATTAATATTCCCATGAATAACACATGCACAAACACTTTTTAACATTCTAAGTTAGTTAATTTTCACAAGAGATGTTGCTTTGACAATATGTTGCTTCAATTAACCAACTTTCGAATATTATATCTTTTAACAGAGTCTTTAGTACCAAAATTTGAGAAAGAAAATCACTAGTTTTGTATATTTTGATTAGTTTTAAACTTTAGGGGCCTTAGGATTAATAATTCGAAACTTTAAGGGGCAAAATTTATTAATTCCAAACTTCAGGGGTTGAAATTAATAAACTTGAAACTTTTTGGACCATAATTAATTAATTCAATACTTTAGAGGATCAATTAGAACAAATTTTAAAACTTTAGAGGCCAAAATTGACCAATTCAAAACTTTAGGGATCAGATTTTGAAAATTTGAAACTTTAGGGGTCAATTTGAATTAATTATGAACTTAGGGCGCCAATTGGAACTAGTAATTAAAGTTTGAGGGCTTTAATTATAAATTTAGAACTTTAATGGCCCGAATTAATTAATTTTAAAACTTTAGGGACTGAATTATTAAATCCGAAACTTAAAGGCCCAAAACTTAATATAGCTTAAAGGTTAGGGACTGAAACCTTAATTTTATAACCCTAACCCTAATTTCAACTAGGGGCCTCAACTTATCTAATTTGCAGAGAAAGCCCCCACCCCCAAAAAACTGCCAAAAATTGAAAACCTAAAAAAAAAAAAAAATTCTTTCCATAGTGGCGGCGCCGGCGCCCGGCGTAGCCAAGAATAGCAATGCCGACCCACGCCGGCACCGCATGAGCAGCAGCTCGCTGCTGCAGACGCCGGCGGCACACCCGCCGTCGGTAGGAACTTGTAATTTTTTTTTTTTAAATCTGAATCCAAAAACTATAAAAATTCCATAATATGAAATCTTCTTAATTATTTTAATCCGAATTATGACAAATTCATAACGAAAAATGTACCGAATAGTTTTCAAATTCAACAAAACTAATTTCAAAATTGTCAAATTTGAAAACTTCATAAAATATTGCAAAAACCAAATTAAATTATTCGATTCTCAATGATTCAATATGAAGAGGCTCTGATACCACTTGTTGGATAATTTAATGCTTTAAATTACCGGATATTTTATGTTAAATCATCAAGAAATACAAGAATTAAAGCGGAAGCGTACCTGAATTAGACATGATTAATGCAATATGAATTTCACGGTATAGTCTTCCAAATCTACATGCAGTCTCCTTTTCCTCTCTGTGATGGGATGCAGTAGAGAATGAATAATACGTACGTGTGATCTAGGAACCATAACCTATTTATATAGAGACGTCCTTTGACCTAATTCGACCCATCATAGAATTAGTACTTGGGCCCGATCTCTACACATATGTAAATCCATATTTTAATTGGATACATTAAAGCCCAAAATCGAAGCCTTATTAGATCACTTCAATTGGGCTCAACCGAATTCGATAGCCTATAATTTAACACACAATTATTCACACATACAAGTCCATCTATTGATTAAAATTTTTTTACACGATTCACTTCGAACGCTAACTATCTGTCGTATATTCCTAGGAAATGTTGTTAGTTCTTGACAATACTCTACGTACCAAATCTTCTCACACACTTGTTCTCTCTCATGCCACGCTAAACATGCTCATATTTACCTGGTTGAGTTGGTTTTCATTCCAATCTCCAAACAAAACACTCGTGCAATTTTGCAGAAGCCTCCATTAAGTTTCAGTACTTAAGCATTATTGCCCCTAGTTTTTCTGGATTTTGCAAGATGGTTCCTGCATGTTGGTCACAAATTCTTCTGAAATCTGCAATTCTGCCTGCACGGATAGTTTCTGGTTGTGTAAATAAATCCTTGAAGTTTCTGTTTGATGCGAAACAGTCCTGAATAGTGGTGAATAATACACTTTTTTTCCTTTTTTTTCCCATTCCTAAACAGTTATCAATATTGTCCAGTTTGATTGAAATAGCAGAGTATGTATGATTTGTAACAATAAGTATTCTCAAAATTGAAACGTGACTCAGGTTCTAAACAAACAACACAAGATGATCAAAGGGAAGAGAGAAAAAGATTTCTCCTTTTTTCAAAAAAAAATTCTTACTTGATGAAGTTAAAACATATTCCTAATTATTGGGGGAAAAAGAAAAACATTGCTAAAACAAGCAACAGTGCATTAGATATGACGGAATAAAATGGCATGATATTCATTATGTTGATATGTTTGAATCTTGTTAACGTGTGAATATAGATCTTGAATCTAGTTAACATGTGATGTAGATTTGAATATAATTAATATCACTGTACAAAATGGCGCACATAGCTGCTACCAAAGTGCGAGGTATGGCAAAAACGTCATGCCTAGGGCCTGGGCGCTAAATAAGTGGTCAACGATAGTTTTGAAAGTTTTAAGCGCGCTTATTATATTTATAAATCTTAAAAAGTTGATTTTTTATCCGACAACATAGAAAACGAATTAGAAGAAGATATTGAATTGGATTATGATAAAGAGTTAGATACAATTTAAGCTCCCATGTTATTTGTTGCGTGTTGTCACACCTGCCTAACCTATCTGGGACAATGGCCCACTCATGGCGATCCACGTGGCATTCCTGTCGAGGTGGCATACAATGCCGAGGTGGCCTACATCCGAACTACTGAGCCGAAGTCCATCTGCCGAGGCTCCTCTTGTCCCCGAGGTCCATTGACCGATGCCTACGAACCGGAGCCCGGCTGCTGGAACCTGTTGAGAGCAGCTGAGGCCCTCAAGTGGAAGTATCATGACAAATGGTCGATGCCCCGAAGCTGATGCGCGAGCCTCTGAACCACAGGGAAACATCCTCCATGGTCACTTCTCCCAAGAGATCGCCTGCACAGATCTTATTCGAATGATTGATAGAACGTTTGTCATAAGCATAAAGGTCAAGTCTTGTCACTAGCAGGGAGGCCCTGCACAAGTAATAAATGCGCCGTAAGCTAGCAAGTCAAGTCCCATGCCTAAGAACAGACATTTGAACTAAGGAGATGAGGCCACGTACCACTTCATCCAAGGGCTCCCATTCCATATGTATCACTATAAATACCCCCATTGTATAATGTAAAAGGCTAATGCAAGAATCAATACTAAAAACCACATTTCCTCAACTCTCTCTCATTTACTTGCAATACACAAATTGGGTTAATACATTCTTACATATACATCTACGAGTACCGGTTGGTAATTATCGTACAATCGGATTACGAAGAACCCGCCGAATTTCGAACGTCACCGTCCCTCGTCGTTGGGCTACTCCCACGCCCCTTTGAACCGCTCGTTTCAAACCGTCCACGTGTCTTAGCGTGTTGGACATTCGCCCACGCAAGCGCGGGTGGGACCGGCATCTGTTGGCGCACTTTTTGGGGTCAACAGATTGGCGCCGTCTGTGGGAAACCATACCATAACCACGAGCAACCTTGTGGTAAAAGTTTACTGAAAAACATTTGGGCAACCCCCCTTAAAAAAGGATTTGTTCTTGAAAAAGAGCAGGAGGATCCCTACCACTTGGAGAAATCTAGGTTTGATAAAGGAAAAAATGAGTTCTAACGAAGATACTCCCCCAAGGAGGGTAAGAGAAAATACGAATGTGCCTCCCCAGCCTGCTGTCCCAGCAGCTCGGCAGAGGCTCCACCACCATCAAAGGAGAGGTGGGATGCGTGCGACAGCACGACTATCAAGAGAAATGGCTACCATGGCAGCCAACATGAGGGAAATAGCCAACCAAAACTTGGCCATGAGGGAGCTCATGGCTCAGATGCAAAGCCAAGGAGGTTTCCCCATTCCCCCATATGCCCCCCATGGGCACTATCAGCAAGAGGACGAAGTCCAAAGTCATAGGGTTGCCTCGCCAGACTATTGCCGAGGTGAAAGCCCATTCGAGAGGGAAGTGGGAGTTGACATTTCCTCCAACTATGCATCTGGCCGACCCTCCGAGGTCCAAATGAGCCCTGATAACTTTCCACCTCCATATGAGCAAGACCCAAGACAGAGGAGAGCAAGAAGTGTTTTTGATAAAATCAACCCTGCCGAACCAGGACCCAGTCAGCAGCAGGCTCAGCAGCCTCGGACGAGGCCACAGCCTCCACCTCTGATGCCCCAGCAGCCGGAGAGAAGGCACGAAGATGCCCCCGTGCTGTCCCGCCTAGAAGTAGGCCGCAAAGGAGGGAGGAAGAGGCTAGGAACTGGCCCGGACCCTTTCACCAACAACCGAGGTACGAGGCCGAAGTCTACGATTCTGATGAGCAACAGAGGTCCTGTGACTTGGACGATGATGATGAGAACTTGCCGTTCTCAAGAGAACTGAGAAATGCCCAAGTCCCAGGCCACTATGTCATGCCAAAAATACCAAAGTATGATGGGAGAGGTGACCCAGAAAAGCATCTCAACGCTTATAAAACTCACATGAGCTTAAGGGGCGCCACCCCAGCTGTGAAGTGCAGAGCATTCCATTTAACCCTCAGTGGAGCGGCTGAAATCTGGTATAGTAGGTTACCATCTGGGAGCATCCGAAGCTGGCCCGAGTTCAAAACTACCTTCTTGAAGAGGTTCGCAGTGAGCAAGGAAGGAGAGGCCCCCATTCAGCGTCTTCAAGACATGAGACAGGCGCATGGCGAGTCCTTGAAAAGCTTCCTATCCCGCTTCACCGACGAGATGACCTACTGTGTACAAGTCACCGACAGAGAGGCACTATCTGCATTGAGAGGAGGATTGAACATGAACACCCTATTCTGGAGGGATGTGTAGAATCAAGACCCAACCACTTATGACGCCCTACTAGAGATGATGAGAAGGGAGATAATCAATGAAGAATTGATTGAGCATAGGAACAGGGCGAGCAGGGGCCTCCCACCTCCTCAAAGACAGCGAGGTAGGGGACCGACCTCCCACCTCATGGACTACCAAATGAATCGATCTGGAAATGAGAACTCCGGCCAAGCTCTGGCCACTACAACTCTGAACGCGGTGCCAACCTTGGCTTATGAGGATGTCAACCCAACCGCTGACCCACATCAGATATAGGCCCAGCAGGGACCCCATAGAGGGAGAGGTCGAGGCCGAGGTTTTGCACCTAGAAATAGGTCCAATACGAACCTCCCTGAATACTGTTCGCACCATAGGTCCTATGGGCACGACACCGCGGATTGCAGAGATTATGCGCACCGCTCCCGACAGGTGCCCGCCAGGGAAAGACATAACTCGCCCCAGGCAAACAGGCCCCCACCCAGGCAAGACAACCGACATGGGCGTGAGGCGGTCGCTCCTCGTCAAAGGGATGTCTCCCCAAGGCGAAGAAAGCAAGACACAGAGAGGCCCAGGGAAGGGCGTAGACACCGAAGAAATAGGCAAACTCAAGATGAGGCCCCTATCCACGAGATAGACAACATATTTGGAGGCCCTTATGCTCGCGGCAAAACGCGGAACGCCAAAAGAAATTATGCTAGGGAGGCTAAGCACCCCCCTCTGACAAGCTACATTGTGGATAGTAGCTCTCGAAGAAACCAAGTACCACCCATTGTCTTTACCCAGGAAGACGCCGAAAGAGTTCATTACCCCCACTGTGATGCGCTGGTGGTGAGAGCTGTCATAGCCCGAAATGGGCTCAAACGAATGCTAGTTGACAACGGCAGCTCCGTCAACATCTTATTCGGGTCCGCCTTTGACAAGATGATATTGGACCACCAGTTGATGCCCACCACCACTCCATTGTACGGATTTACCGGAGATAGCATCACTCTGAGGGGAAAGATAACACTGGCAGTAGAGATGGGAGTATCTCCTCAAACTACAATGAACTTCATGGAGTTCCTCATAGTCGACAGCCGGTCGGCTTACCACGGAGTCTTGGGCAGACCGGCCCTAAAGGAATTGGGAGCAGTCACCTCCATCCACTACCTATGCATGAAATCCCCAACAGAAAATGGGGTGGCAACGGTGAGAGGCGACCAGAGAGGTTCGCGAGAGTGCTATCTGAGCTCCATTAAAAAGGTAGAGCCCCGGGACGTCCACGTGATCATGGCTGATGTGGTCATGGATTGACGCACCGCCTATTCAGGAGGTGTTGATAGTTGATGAGCTCGACCCCCGCATAATGGAACATGAGCCTCAAGCGTCCCCTGTAGAGGAACTTGAGAGCTTCTCAGCCGACCCGCGAGATCCGTCAAAGGTGTTGAAGATAGGCAGGGGCTTATCCAACATTTTGAGAGAAAAGATCAAGGACTTCCTAGGCAAGAACCTTGACGTCTTCGCCTGGAGACATGAGGACATGGTGGGCATAGACCCCAAGGTCAGCTGCCACCACTTGAAAATCGATCCTAATTTTGCCCCGCATAGACAAAAAAGGAGAGCCCTCAATCCAGAGAAGTATGAGGCCCTAAAGGAAGAGGTTCAGAAGCTCATCGAAAATGGCTTCATCAGGGAGGCCATTTATCCAAAATGGGTCTCCAACCCGGTCTTGGTTAAGAAACACAATGGAAAATGGAGAGTATGCATTGACTTTACCAACCTTAATAGAGCTTGCCCGAAAGATAGCTTTCCGCTTCCAAGAATTGACCAATTGGTGGACTCCACGGCTGGGCATGAGTTGTTAAGCTTGATGGATGCATACTCCAGCTACAACCAGATCCCCATGCACCCGGCCGATGAGGAGCACACCTCTTTCATCACGAACCGAGGCCTCTATTGCTATAGAATGATGCCTTTCGGGTTGAAGAATGCCGTAGCAACTTACCAAAGACTCGTGAACAAAATGTTTACTGACCTCATTAGCAAGACAATGGAGGTCTACGTGGATGACATGCTGGTAAAGAGCCTAGAGGCAGAGAACCACATAGTGCACCTTAACGACACCTTCCAAATACTGAGAAGGTACAGGATGAGGCTCAACCCCTTGAAATGTGCCTTTGGGATGGCTTCCGGCAAGTTCTTGGGGTACATGGTCAACCAGCGAGGAATTGAAGCAAATCCCAAGAAGATTGAGGCTCTATGCCAGATGAGGTCCCCTCAAAAGCCAAAGGAAGTGCAAAGCTTAACTGGACGAGTGGCAGCACTTAGTCGCTTCGTCTCCAAAGCAACTGACAAGTGCCTCCCATTTTTCAAAGTGCTCAAGGTTGGGAAGAAATTCCAATGGACCGAGGAATGTGAAGAGGCCTTCTAAGGATTGAAAAGGAACTTGGGGCAGGCCCCCCTCCTCTCCAAGCCGAAGCCCGGCGACATCTTGCAACTGTATCTCGCCGTCTCCAATGATACCATCAGTTCGATTTTGATTCGAGAAGAAGGGTCCACCCAACTTTCCATCTACTATACGAGTAAAGCGCTCCTATCGCCGGAGACCCGATACCCCGATATGGAGAAGCTTGCTTTGGCCCTAATCACGACCTCTAGGAAATTGAGACCTTACTTCCAAGCTCATACCATCCATGTACTTACAAATTTTCCCCTGAGGCAAGTACTCCAGAAGCCCGATGCCTCAGGAAGATTGTTGAAATGGGTAGTGGAACTAAGTGAATTTGACCTTGTGTTCAAAGTAAGGGCAGCCATCAAAGGGCAAGCTTTAGCAGACTTTGTTGCTGAATTCTCCAACCTACCCGAGGTGGATGAAATCATGGAGCCCGTCGAACCCCCCACGTAGAGCCTCTTCGTTGATGGCTAGGCAGGGGACGTCGGCTCAGGTGCCGGGGTTGTCCTCATTAGCCCCAAGGTTCACAAACTCACCTCGACCGTGAGGTTCGGATTCAAAGCCACCAACAATGTTGTAGAGTATGAAGCACTCCTTGCAGGCCTCAGACTGGCCAAGGAAATGCAAGTAAAGAAGCTACTCGTCAATAGCGACTCCTAGCTGGTTGTTAGCCAAGTCAATGGTAATTTCTTAGCCAAAGACAGAACAATGGCCTCCTATCTGAAAATGGTGATGAGCCTTATCCCATCCTTTGAAAAGTTCGAATTAACCCAGATTCCCCGTATCGAAAATGCTCATGCGGATGCACTCTCGAAGCTGGCTAGTAGCAAAGACTCAAAGCTACTCACTGTAGTGCCTATCGAGCACCTCCTACTGCCTTCTACCGAGGCCCCTAATGTCATGTGGGTCGGTGGAACTCCCACTTGGATGCAACCAATTATAGCATATCTGAAAGATCATGTGCTACCCACCAACAAGAATGAGGCTTACAAGCTGAGAAGGAGGTCAGCCCATTTCCTCTTCATCGATGACATTCTCTACAAGAGAAGTTTCTCCTCTCCACTCTTACGATGCGTCGGAGGAGAAGAGGCTACCTACATACTAAGAGAAGTCCACGAGGGAGTATGCGGCAACCACTCCGGAGGCCTATCTCTGGTACAAAAAATACTGAGGCAAGGATACTACTGGCCTACCCTGAAACGTGATGCCCTTGAATTTGTGCGAAAATGTGATAAGTGCCAAAGATTCTCTCCCGTTCAAAGACAACCATCACAAGATTTGACTGCTCCAGCCCCTGGCCTTTCTCAAAGTGGGGTATGGACCTCATAGGCCCTCTACCAAAGGGTAGAGGAGGCGCAAGTTTTGCAATAGTGGCCATTGATTACTTCACGAAGTGGGTCGAAGCTGAACCACTGGCAAAAATCACAGAAGCAAACACCTCCAAGTTCCTATGGAAGAATATCATTTGCCGGTTCGAAATTCCCTACTCGATCGTCTCAGACAATGGCAGGCAATTCTATAACAAGAAGGTTAGAGAACTGTGTGAAGATCTTGGCATAAAGAAGCACTTCTCTACACCTCACCATCCACAAGCTAATGGCTAAGTCGAAGCTGTAAACAAGACAATCAAGCACGTCCTGAAAAGGAGGCTTGATGTGTCCAAGGGAGCTTGGGTTGATGACCTGCCCCAAGTACTTTGGGCAATCCGAACACCACCAGGACCCCAACCGGGGAGACCCCTTTCCTCATGGCTTTTGGGACTGAGGCGATGAGCCCCGTGGAGGTCGGACTCCCATCTCCACGGCGTCTGCACTTCAGCGAAGTGACCAACGACGAGCTCCTAAGGCTCGACCTCGATTTCATTGAAGAGAGGAGGGACGACTCCCAGTTGAGGCTAGGCACCTACCAAAGAAAGATGACAAGGTACATCAACTCCAAAGTCAAGAAAAAGTCTTTCCGAATCAACAATCTTGTGCTCAGGAGGGTCTTCCCATCTTCAAAAGAACCCGGTTCCGGCTCCCTGGGGCCGAACTGGAAAGGTCCATACAAGATCAGAGAAGAAATCCGACCTGGAACCTACTGGATTGAAGACATGGACAGCAAGGCACAACCCCGTCCATAGAACATTGAACACCTCAGAATCTTTTATCAATTAATTGTATCATGCTGGATGACTTTCCCAGCCTTTGTAATATTTCTATGGCTCAATAAAATACGTGGATTAAATCGTCATACTACGCCGTCACTTCGGAGAAGAGGCTCGGGACCCACCTCTGGGCCACCTCACTTGAACTCCGAGGCGCTAGCACATGCCTCCCTTTGGCCTTGCTAAACGCCGAGGGGAAAAACCTCAACATGGCTGCACCATCCACCATGTCTGGGATGTGTCGTCACCTCGGAGGAGAGGCTCGAGACCCACCTCTGGGCCACCTCGCTTGAACTCCGAGGCGCTAGCACATGCCTCCCTTTGGCCTTGCTGAACGCCAAGGGGAGAAGCCTCAACATGGCTGTACCATCCACCATGTCTGGGATGCGTCGTCACCTCGGAGGAGAGGCTCGGGACCCACCTCTGGGCCACCTCGCTTGCACTCCGAGGCGCTAGCACATGCCTCCCTTTGGCCTTGCTGAATGCCAAGGGGAGAAGCCACAACCTTAAGTTATGTTCATTTGCTCAAGTCCGAGGCTCCCACAGTTCATCTCCTTAAGTTATGTTCATTTGCGTTATGTTCATTTGCTTAAGTCCGAGGCTCCAACAGTGAAGTTATGTTCATTTGCTCAAGTCCGAGGCTCCAACAGTACATTTTCTTAAGTTATGATCATTTACTTGAGTCCGAGGCTTACACAGTTGACTGATTAATGTCAGGGTACCAAGTTAAAGTTATTTAATTCGTGCTCTAATCAACCTCTAGTTCGCTTGTTTAACGAGGCACAAAAACTTGGATAAAGAACAACAATTAGTGAAGAAAAACATTATACTAATATTCAAAAGGAATTACAAAGGAGGGCCTCTGGCCATTACACAAAGTACTGAAAAGGAAAACCTAATCTAAGCCTAGCTAGCTGGAGGAGGCGCCTCAGACCTTGGGGGTTCGGCAACTTGGGCATTAGTAGTTGCTTCCTCTGCCTCAGCACTTGGGGCTTCAGCATCAGCTGCCTCATCACCTTGCACCTCCTCAGCTGGGGTCTGAGAAACTTCATCCACAAATTCGGACCTAAGTTGTGCCAGGTCCAAGTTGGGATAAAGCTCCTCTGCCCTCTCCAGCACTTTGGCATAGGCGAAGTTCTTCCAATACGTGCTGAAGCTTTTATACTCCTCTGTGGTGTGGAAATTGGCGATGTATGCCTTCACCGCCTCTTCCGCTGCAGTTTGAGCCTCTTCTCTGGCAACCGAGGCGTCATTCATGTACCACTTCGCCTGGCCTTCGAGAAACTGATAGGCATCCCAAGCACCGGCCAATGAGAGATTCGCCTGCTCAAGAGCCTCAGTAGTCACCTTTTGGTGCTCATTGGAGACCTCCACTTTCTTCGTCAAGGAGGCCACCTCGCACTGTGACTCATATACTTCCCTCTTTAGGGCCTCAATTTGGGCCAAAGCAGACTCGAGCTTCGCCGCTTCTTCAACCCTCTGTGCCTTGGCTTCTTCGGCCTCGGCCTTAGCAACTTTGACCTCCTCTGCAAGGGAGGCAGCCTTCCCCTCCGAAGCGTGAGTCCTTGTCTGAAATTCAGTTAATGCCTCCCTGCATTCGAGCACGAGGCCAAAGGTCCGGGCGCTTTTGCTCACCAGTGCCCTTGTGAGGTCGGTGGCATCACAAGACGAGGCATGAAGCTGCCACCTCTCCGTCCAGAACTTGTAAAAGCTCTCGGTGGCACTTCTAATTTCCTCAGGGAGAGCCTCCACCAAGGCTGGGGCCAGCTCATCCTCCCTCCCAGCTAGGAAGTTTGGAGACTTCCCCTTCTCCAGAACCGGCTTCCCCTTCGTCGCCTCCTCTTCGGCGGCTTCTGCAGCTCGCCTTGCGGCCTCTTCGGCCTCCACCTCTCTCACCATCTCCATTTTGATGGCCTTAGAGGCTACAGCAAGGAGCTTCGGCTCACCGGTCTGTTCTGCCCTATGGGACACTGAAGTCCCAAACTTGCCAGCTGAGCTGGAGATGTGC
>NW_019239112.1:176516-181987 GCF_002742605.1 Olea europaea var. sylvestris
CTTCTTCATCAGTCAGCGTTCAAGCCTCGCAGGTTCGGTTCCTCAACCACCTCGGCTTCCTCTTCATCATTCAGCAACAAGCCCCGCAGGTTCGGTTCCTCAACCACCTCGGCTTCTTCTTCATCAGTCAGCGTTCAAGCCTCGCAGGTTCGGTTCCTCAACCACCTCGGCTTCTTCTTCATCATCCAACAACAAGCCTCGCAGGTTCGTTTCCTCGACCACCTCGGCTTTTTCTTCATCAGTCAGCGTTCATGCCTCGCAGGTTCGGTTCCTCAACCTCCTCGGCTTCCTCTTCGTCATTCAGCAACTAGCCTCGCAGGTTCGGTTCCTCAACCACCTCGGCTTCATCTTCAAAAGATCAACACCTCGCCTACTTCATCTCTCCCCCACAGCAACACTTCTCTAACTCCAACCATGATATAAATATCTATACTTGGACTTGGGGGATTATCATTTGGGGTTAAAAATTCTTTCGATTTTTTTTACTCCATTAAAGTCCACGCATTACATAAATGAATATACTTGGACTTGGGGGACTATTGTTGCTTGTTGTCACACCTGCCCAACCTATCTGGGACAATGGCCCACTCATGGCGATCCACGTGGCATTCCTGTCGAGGTGACATACAATGCCGAGGTGGCCTACATCCGAACTACTGAGCCGAAGTCCATCTGCCGAGGCTCCTCTTGTCCCCGAGGTCCATTGACCGATGCCTACGAACCGGAGCCCGGCTGCTGGAACCTGTTGAGAGCAGCTGAGGCCCTCAAGTGGAAGTATCATGACAAATGGTCGATGCCCCGAAGCTGATGCGCGAGCCTCTGAACCACAGGGAAACATCCTCTATGGTCACTTCTCCCAAGAGATCGCCTGCACAGATCTTATTCGAATGATTGATGGAACGTTTGTCATAAGCATAAAGGTCAAGTCTTGTCACTAGCATGGAGGCCCTGCACAAGCAATAAATGCGCCGTAAGCTAGCAAGTCAAGTCCCATGCCTAAGAACAAACATTTGAATTAAGGAGATGAGGCCACGTACCACTTCATCCAAGGGCTCCCATTCCATATGTATCACTATAAATACCCCCATTGTATAATGTAAAAGGCTAATGCAAGAATCAATACTAAAAACCACATTTCCTCAACTCTCTCTCATTTACTTGCAATACGCAAATTGGGTCTATACATTCTTACATATACATCTACGAGTACCGGTTGGTAATTATCGTACAATCGGATTACGAACAACCCGCCGGATTCCGAACGTCACCGTCCCGCGTCGTTGGACTACTCCCACGCCCCTTTGAACCGCTCGTTTCAGACCGTCCACGTGTCTTAGCGTGTTGGACATTCGTCCACGCAAGCGCGGGTGGGACCGGCATCTGTTGGCGCACTTTTTGGGGTCAACATTATTTACATTCGGTAATTATAATTTTAAAATTATCTTTTTATTGGAAACTTTGAAAAAATGTATAAAGTTCCTATAAATCTATTTTAAATGTTTGGTAGGAACTATTTTAATTATTAAATTATTTTTAGATTGATTAAAAATTTAAAATAATATTAACATATGAATTTTTGTTTTAACGCATAGGCCTCGTCCAAGGTCGTCTTGTCCGAAGTTTGACCTCCACACATTGTCACGTATTACGCTTTTTAGAATACTAGTTAATATATATATATATATATATATATATATATATATATATGTATATATATATATATATATATGTATATATATATACACATATATATATGTATATATATACACATATATATATGTATATATATATATGTGTGTGTGTGTGTGTGTGTGTGTCAAAATTTCCCATTACTTAACAGTACATATTAGGGTTTGGCATACTATTTTAAACATTATTTAATAATATGACATGGAATCAAGGATCACTAGTCCCGACTTCCCAAAAATTGAAATGAATAAATTGATTCGTCTAAAGTTCGAACAAGCAATATAATCAACATTTTAAATTGAAAAACATGTTATTTAAAAATAGAGTATCTTGGAGAAGTTCTTATTTTTGTGTTTGAAATAATTTCCTATAGTTAAATTAAGCCCTCACACGATCAGACTATTGCCTCTACCAGTGTGTGCAACAATATGTGTGGTTAAATTAATTGTTGATTTTGATTTAAATTTAGTCTAATTCTTAAGCTGAACCAAACATGAGCTTAGTTAGATTTTTTTATTTTTTTTTTATTTTTGGCCATTATGTTACGCCTAAAATGTAGTGGATGCATTATAATGACCAAGTGCATCATAAGTATCGTAAAGGCATGTGAAGATAGTCATCTCTCGAACTTGTGGAGCTATGGGTATCTGATTATAGCAAGAGTATCCATCAAGGTAAGCATATACCCAACAAGTCTTTTTAACATTTGATCAATTAAGGATAGCAGAAAGTGATAGAAAAGGGAAAATTGCAATCAAGGTACCAAATATTTCTTTTATTAGCAGACTTTTTTCAAACCTTTCATTTATGCCACTATGAGTATCAAACCTTTAAAGAAAATCGATGCTCATGTCCAAATTGACGGTTTCTATTAGTTTGACCCCAAAAATAGTCAATTGACCCCAAAAATTAAAAATTTAATAATTTGACCACATAAGACAAGGATAAAATGGCCATTTTACCATTTTAATATAAAAGAATAAAAAAAGGAAAAAGGAAAATTGATCATCTCCTTCACAAACCCCCGACCCCCATCCCCAATACCACCACCCATCGTCGCTTGCCACAGCTACCCACCATCGCCTCCCATAACCACAACCATAGCCACCCCCACCAAATCAATCTACCATTTTCTCCCTCAAAAACGACCTTCCATGCCATTTAACTAACTTCAATCCACACCTAATAAGCTCGGAGATGCAATCAACAACATGTTTCACAGTGGAATCCGTTTCAAGCCCAACAACCATTATTATCATCATTAACAATACAAGCACAATAAAATACAACACTTTTGCAATCTAATTTACACTGGAGGCTCCAAGGATGACGCAACGTTCTAGTGTGGATCCAAAATCTAGCCTCCACTCAAGGAAATTGAGTGGCAACAAGATTCAAATATCCGATTTCGGCTCTGAACTTGTTGTTTTGGTATGCTCCCATTTGGTACGGAAAGGAAATTGTTGTGATAAACTAGCTTTTGATTGAAAAAGATCGATGGGGATGTGGATAGAAAAGAGGGAGTTTGAGAGAGTTCAAGATGAAGTGGATGGCGATATGGCCCTACGGTGGTGGCACTACCAACCGTGGGTGGCTTGTGGCGAGATTGGTTTTTCCCCATTTTTTGGTAGGTGGGAATGGGAAGAAATAAATATAGAGAGGTTATTTTATTTTTATTTTTTTTAGTTTAATTAATTAATATTAAATTTGTAAACTTACCACTTTACCATTGTCTTATGTGGTCAAATTATTAAAATTTTAATTTCTAGGGTCAACTGATAGTTTTTAGGGTCTAATTAACAGAAACCATCAATTTGGACTTGAGCTGCGAATTTTTTAAAGATTTGATACTTACGGTGGCATAAATGAATGTTTGGACAAAGCCTGCTAATAAACGAAATGTCTGTTACCTTGGCTGCAATTTTCCCTGTTTTTTATTAGCATTGTTGAGCTTGTGATGATCAAATTCGAATCTTCCATTATGTGACTTTCTTGGCTGGAATTAACTTATTGTTTTCATTCTTCTCTACAACTATTGCTCCCTTTTGCAACAGTGAACCATAATGCCAATACCGAAGAGCCTCAAAACCTCTACTCTTACCACATATTTCAGATTTATAATTAGCTTATGCTGGTTCTCTACTGAAGGCTTGTTCTAGTCTTCCATCAAAATTTTTTGCATGCAAATTTTTTGTCGATGAATTAGAGATAATAAAGGGCAGTGTGGAGGATCACCCATACATATATGCTTATGATCACAAGTAAGAAGGCAACTGCTTCATCTCAAGCGTCGGAGGATGCTTTCGAGATTCTTTCCTAAAATTGCTATTTTTCAAAGTAGCAGTCCCTAAAGTTATGTTCTTCATTTTGTGTGCGTGAAAATAATACAACTTCGCAGCAAACTTTTTGTACTAACTATTTTCAGTGTGAATCGACGGAACAACTTAAATAAAAATTCATTTGAGTAAAATCATCCAGGAAGAAATTTCATTCACTTGGGACCATTTTCTACAAGAAAATCAAATGGTTCTTGGGGTCATTTACTTGTAGTACGAGACTGGACCATGAATACAAATTGAACCTCATTTTTTTGTCATCCCTATAACAACTTGTAAATGAAATTGTTCAACAAGCGAAGGAAGGATTACAAAACTTAAAACAATAGCAAGAACATCTAAAAGAAAATTTTATTCTCTTGAACTACGCAGTTTCTATTAAAGATATTCAAATCTTCTTCACGATCAACATTTGCAAACTAGATAAATTTCTAACATTTTTTTCAGGTGGATTCTTACATAAATAATTGGATTAAATTCTTACCATAACCTACGTAGAATCAGAATGGTTCTCTTTAATTTACATTCTTTTCTTCTTACAGGCATACACTTCTAGCAAGAACTAGTAACTGAATTTGATCTGGTCAACGATGAGAAGGAATTCAAGAACTCAATGCAATCCTCGATAGCCTCGGTTCGCTGAGAATCAAGTGTTTCAGCAGAGGACTTGGATCTTGCCAAACTAGCAGACGAAACTTTACGCGAAGACCTCACAAACTGCAGAGCTCTTGCAATCTTTTCTCCAATATGCCTAAAGAATCCGGCAGCAGAATATCTGGAGGTTAGTGAGCTTGGGGAAAATCTGAAACTCCCTATTCCGACGACCTTCTTCTTATTCCCATCAACTTTAGTTCCGCAGCCATGTTTCGGATAGAATGTTGGTTTTTCATTGACATCAGGACTAAAGGTAAGCCCTGTACTCATTTTTTTCTGCATCACCTTGCCGGCGGTTGTGGGTGGCTGAGTGTGTGAATCTGTTAGAGAGACAAAGGATGAACAAAAGGCGCTTGGTGACTGATATATAGGAGGTATTTATTGATAATTAAAGAAGACAGGAGAAAAAGAAGTAGCAAAGATCCACTTCTCCATTTCTGCGTTTTATCCTTGTGGGGGACCATAGTAACCTTCTTTTTACATTGTTCCAATTTTATCCGACCTTAAAGAAAATCAATTAGTCTGTGTGTACAGACTAAATATATGCAGAATAATTCCAGACAATTCACATGGGGCCCACCACATGTGAGTAAAATATTGCCAAAAAAACCCACCCGTCCTCCCCATTTTGAGTACACCGTGAACTCCCTGTCAACCAAATTTTGTACATCTAGCTTCATTCAAAGAAAATGTACTGAAGACAAAACAAAAGAGGTTTAATGATCTACCGAACCCGTTTGACAGGACTTCTTCTTTTACTTCCGCTTCTTATAGAAGAGTTTTTTAAAAAGT
>NW_019239113.1:0-1866 GCF_002742605.1 Olea europaea var. sylvestris
TGGATTGAACTCACCACTTCGTCGTGACGTATGAGGGATTTCGGCCATTTTTGGAAAGAATGAGCACTTGCATATTTGGAACGTTTGGATTGTCTGCATACGAAGAATTGAGCGTAATTTTTGCACACGGTGTCCGTTTTGGGCCCGTAAGTACTTTTTTAAAATGTAGCGACCGTTTTGGATTGAACGCACAATTTCGTCGTGACGTATGAGGGATTTCGGCCATTTTTGGAAAGAATGAGCACTTGCATATTTGGAACGTTTGGATTGTCGGCGTACGAAGAATTGAGCGTAACTTTTGCACACGGTGTCCGTTTTGGGCCCGTAAGTACTTTTTTAAAATGTAGCGACCGTTTTGGATTGAACGCACAATTTCGTCATGACGTACGAGGGATTTCGGCCATTTTTCGATAGAGTAAGCACTTGCATATTTGGAACGCCTGGATTGTCGACGTACGAAGAATTGAGCACAACTTTTGCACCCGGTGTTCGTTTTGGGACCATAATTACTTTTTGGAAATGTAGCGACCGTTTCGGATTGAACTCACCACTTCGTCATGACGTATGAGGGATTTTGCCCATTTTTCAAAAGTGTGAGGACTTGCATATTTGGAACGTTTGGATTGTCAGCGTACGAAGAATTGAGCGCAACTTTTGCACCCGGTGTCCGTTTTTGGACCATAAGTAATTTTTGGAAATGTAGCGACCGTTTCGGATTGAACTCACAACTTCGTCGTGACATATAAGGGATTTCGCCCATTTTTTGAAAGAATGAGCACTTGCTTATTTGGAACGCTTGGATTGTCGACGTACGAAGAATTGAGCGTAACTTTTGCACCCGGTGTCCGTTTTGGGCCCGTAAGTCCTTTTTGGAAATGTGGCGACCATTTTGGATTGAACTCACCACTTCGTCGTGACGTATGAGGGATTTTAGCCATTTTTCGAAAGAATGAGCACTTGCATATTTGGAACGCTTGGATTGTCGACGTACGAAGAATTAAGCGTAACTTTTGCACCCGGTGTTTGTTTTGGGCTCGTAAGTCCTTTTTGGAAATGTGGCGGCCATTTTGGATTGAACTCACAACTTCGTCGTGACGTATGAGCGATTTCGGCCATTTTTCGAAAGAATGAGCACTTGCATATTTGGAATGCTTGGATTGTCGGCGTATGAAGAATTGACCGTAACTTTTGCACCCGGTGTCCGTTTTGGGCCCGTAAGCCCTTTTTGGAAATGTAGCGACGGTTTCGGATTGAACTCACAACTTCGTCGTGACGTATGAGGGATTTCAGCCATTTTTCGAAAGAACACACACTTGCATATTTGGAACGCTTGGATTGTCGGCGTACGAAGAATTGACCGTAACTTTTGCACCCGATGTCCGTTTTGTGCCCGTAAGTCCTTTTTGGAAATGTAGCGACCGTTTTGGATTGAACTCACAACTTCGTCGTGACGTATGAGCGATTTCGGCCATTTTTCGAACGAATGAGCACTTTTATATTTGGAACGCTTGGATAGTCGGCGGACGAAGAATCGAGCGTAACTTTTGCACACGGTGTCCGTAATGGGCCCATAAGTACTTTTTGGAAATGTAGCGACCGTTTTGGATTGAACTCACCACTTCGTCGTGACGTATGAGGGATTTCGGTCATTTTTTGAAAGTGTGAGCACTTGCATATTTGGAAAGCTTGGATTGTCGGCGTACAAAGAATTGAGCATAACTTTTGTACCCGGTGTCCGTTTTGGGCACATAAGTCCTTTTTGGAAATGTAGCGACCGTTTTGAATTTAACTCACAACTTCGTCGTGACGTAAGAGGGATTTAGGCAATTTTTTGAAAGAATGAGCACTTGCATATTTGGAACGCTT
>NW_019239114.1:0-1866 GCF_002742605.1 Olea europaea var. sylvestris
TGGAAAGGTATGCTTATGAGTAAACCAATTTAATTACCTTCCTCCTGACGATGAGAGGGGTATCATCATCATCATCAGCAGCAGCATCATCATCCTCCAAAATGGGTGACGCTGAGGCTGGCCGTTTGCGACTTAGGGCACTTTTAGCTGCAGTGGACTTGGCAGGAAGAGAAGTCGATGGACGGGCAGATTGTTTAGCACGAGCAGAGGAAGAAGGACTCCTAATGGACACAGGAGTGATCGAAACAGGAGAGGTGGAAGAAATGTTTTGCTAATCCAGTGAATGAAAAGCATGATTAGCATCAGTCGCAAACAATCTGCGCTCCACTGACAGCCAGAGTCGTTCAAAAAGGGGATGGATGGCACGGCTAGGATTGAAGAGGGCTAATGAAAAGCTGCTCGTCAAAAGAATATTGCGAGCATTTATAGCCTCTGCCTCTGCCTTATTAATGGTATGGAAACAGTCTATCAAATTTCTTGAATAGCAAGGGGGAATGGGTCAAGTTTGGCTAAAACCAAGTTGGTGAGCAAAAAATTGGGGAGCATATATTTCTACCCCAGCTTTGGCATTGGTCCCAGTCAAAATATCATGGAACAACTTCCTCCCAGTCAAAAACTGAATCCAGAGTGGATGGAGGTTGCACATAATCTGGAGTCAAAAAGGGAGGAAAAGGAAAGAAGGAAGGGATTGAATCCAAAGTATAAAAGAATGAAAAAATGTCTCTTCTGGACATATTTACAGGAGTCAGGGGATTAATGGCTAGCCCATAACAGCTAGCAGAAGGACTAGAAAAAGATGGAGTACCAAGCGATGGAAAATAGGCTCTCAACCACATTTGAGTGAACCAAAGAGGCCCACTGCCAGTGGGAGATGCGCCATTCTTCAATTGGGATTGAAGAGAAGTCATGCCTCTATAGAGGGCAGCTAAAAAGAAAGAACACAAATTCAGAAGCCTACCCCGCGCCAATTCGTGCGCTATGGGTAAATAGCTCATGGAGGGCTTTATGCTTGGCACATACAAAATGTATTTACAGAGCCAAATCAGAAGAAAGGCCACTCGCTCAGTATGGGAAGGCTCAGCGCTCGAGTGGTTATGAAGGGTTTGCAAGCTTGAATAAAATTCGGTGAGGCCTCTATCAAATTTTGGGGTGACACCAGAAATCAAAATACCAGGGAAAATGGTGTCGCCCAAAGGTGGCAGATTTATTAGGGTCCCAACATCCCTTAAGGTAATGGACATGGGACCAAGAGGAAAAACAAAAGTATTATATTCAGAAGATCAAAAACTTAAAGCGATTGGAAAAAGTGCTAGGTCAAAAATAGAGGGTTGAAGAGAGATTTCTAACAAATCAGAAATCCTTGCATTATCAAAAATTGCCTTAGTAGGACCATGGTCCATAAGGCGAGCATGCCATCTACGGAAAACGACATCAGATTTAGGTCAAGTGCGAATACCTCTATCGCGAAGTGGCCCCAGCGGCAAAGAATTTAGAAACGGAGGGCCATGAGTACAAGGGAACAGCTAACCGACCGTCGCTTGTTCAATGGCCTCGGCATTGTTGAATAAAGGGCCTAGATAGAACTCATTGAGTTCGACATTGGCCGGTGCAAGGAAGTTCGGAGTTATATATGGTCGAGTAAGGAGTTTCTGAAAGTCTTCGAAACTAAAGGAGTCACCAAATTGGGATTGTGAAGCAGCCATTAGGGACGAAATAGAGTTTTTCAGAGTTACGTAGTAGAGAAGAAAGGAGATGAACAGTAATATTGCGAGAGAGAAACGTTAAAAAATGAAGCGTGAATTAGTGATGCAATGAAATGGCATATTTGGGGGTTATAAGGGTTTGCAAACGTCGCACCTTTTCAGG
>NW_019239115.1:0-1866 GCF_002742605.1 Olea europaea var. sylvestris
TCCTAAATTTATATGCTTTGTTGTACAATCATGTGAAAATGCATTTCCAAGCAATTAGTTGTACTTAAATTTCCTAGAAAGGATGGTCATGTTAAATTTATGGAACGACCATCCAAGCAAAGTGCAAGTTTGTAACCATATTGAATTTTATCTGACTAATGTGGACTTTGAATTTATTGTTTGGGTCACATGACAGTTTATTCCTAGAGACGGGAATAAAGTGGTCCATATGTTGGCTTCTTTTCCTAGATTTGATAGGGATGTGATTAGATAGACTGATTGTATTCCATTAATTATTCGCAAGTTGTTTTGGTGACTTGTACGAAGAAAACTTGCTGATTTGCTTTACAAAATTGACAATACGGTTTTGCCTCATCAAAAAAGAATTCAGATTTCAGTGCAATATAATTTAATAAGAATGCAAAACGTCACAATGATGAAGGGGCCAGAATTCATGGCCTATTATTATTATTATTTCTTTATTTATTTCACAGGTTTTGGTCCTTTATGCAATATGGAGTTGTAAAAACATTTACACCTTTTGAAATATTAACAATGATAATTTATTTCTTAACTTAGTTTGGATGTAATGCTATTCTTTAACAAGTAGATTGTCATCGGATTTTGTCAATAAAAAATGGCTCGTGATACGTTTATATTACATATAATGATGTAATGTTGGTCCATTTAATATATGCTATATGTGTTCACCAAATATTAGTTCCTTCAAAGTAATTAAATTTTATAAAGATTGAAAATGAGTTTAAGATCTTGTTTATTTATATAGTTTAAAGAATAAGTATTTGGATTATTTGTAGCAGATTTTGCCAAAAAATATTGATTGTTCTACATTTTAAATAAATATCACATCCATGCAATTGCCATGAAAGAAAAAAGGAATTACATTTTATAGTATCCAATAACAAGATTGCTACTATACAATGACATGCCATGAATCGATTATAATATGATTTATATTAGCCTAACATCATATAGGATTAGCTTCCTTTCCGACGACCATTTTTATCATGTAAAAATACATAGGGTTAGCTTGTTGTATTAAAAAGTACTAGTGATGATTATAATAACACAACCCGTGGATGGATGTAATTTAGTGTTTGTTGGTATAATTTAAAAAATTGAAAAGTTGAAGTCAAAATCAACAATTAATATAATGACATATTCAACTAGGTATGGCAATAAAACCCGCCCCGCCCAGCCTCGAATGGGTTGGCAGGGCATCCCTGTCCCGTGAAGGAAAAAAAAAAGATTAAAAATAATTTTATTTCTAAACAATTCACTCGTTAAAAACTAATTTTGAATTTGTATTTCATTCTCTAATAATAACATAAATTGAAACTTTGAAAAGGTAAAAAATAAACGGGGCATAAAGTTACCCCGTCCCTGCAATGTCTAAGGCGGGGCAGGACGGGGTGGGGCTTGGGGGAAACGGGGCGAGGTGGAGTGGGGTGGGGGCACCCGGCCTCGAACTTGCCTCGTTGTCATCACTATATTCAATGAAATTCCTAATTTTAATTTACTTTTCAATCACATAATTCATTAACTTTTATCAATATCTGTTACATGTTTATCAAAAGTTTTTCCAAACAACGCTTAATAGTAGTCTTGGAGCAACATCGTTATTAGTTTTCGTACAACTTTTTGAAGAATTTCTTTTTTTTTTCTTTTTAAGAAATTGAACATTTATTGTTAACCTTCAATTGTTAATCTTCTTGTTAAGAAGAATTTCACGCTTTTCAACTAGAGCAGATATCTCAAACGCCAAAATTAATTGGTGTCTCTGATCAATGATGATAAATTTAAGCATTTTCTTTTAAAATGGAAAATAGGGAAAAAAAAAAAAAA
>NW_019239116.1:0-1866 GCF_002742605.1 Olea europaea var. sylvestris
ATGGGAAATAAAAATCGCGCCGGGGGGAATTTCGTCATTTTTCGCGACGGTGTCGAAATCGTCTAAAATTTGACTGGTTGATCAGAAACAAAAATCTCGCCAGGGGCAATTTCGTCATTTTTCGCGGCTGTGTCGGAATGGGCAAAAATTGGAATGGGTGATCGGCAACAAAAAATCGCACCGGGGGCAATTTCGTCATTTTTCGCGACTGTGTCGGAATGGGCTCAAATTTGACAGGTTGATGGGGAACAAAAACCGCATCGGGGGTAATATCGTCATTTTTCGCAACTGTGTCGGAATTGGCTAAAATTTGACAGGTTGATCGTAAACAAAAATCGCGCCGAGGGCAATTTCGTCATTTTTCGCGGTTGTGTCGGAATGGGCTCAAATTTGACAGGTTGATCGGGAACAAAAATCGCGCCGGGGGCAATTTCGATATTTTTCCCGTCAAGGTCGGAGTGGGCTGAAATTTGGCAGGTTGATGGGAAATAAAAATCGCGCCGGGGGCAATTTCGTCATTTTTCGCGACGGTGTCGAAATCGACTAAAATTTGACTGGTTGATCGGAAACAAAAATCGCGCAGGGGGCAATTTCGTCATTTTTCGCGACGGTGTCGAAATCGACTAAAATTTGACTGGTTGATCGGAAACAAAAATCGCGCAGGGGGCAATTTCGTCATTTTTCGCGACGGTGTCGAAATCGACTAAAATTTGACTGGTTGATCGGAAACAAAAATCGCGCAGGGGGCAATTTCGTCATTTTTCGCGACGGTGTCGAAATCGACTAAAATTTGACTGGTTGATCGGAAACAAAAATCGCGCAGGGGGCAATTTCGTCATTTTTCGCGACGGTGTCGAAATCGACTAAAATTTGACTGGTTGATCGGAAACAAAAATCGCGCAGGGGGCAATTTCGTCATTTTTCTCGACTGTGTCGGAATGGGCTAAAATTTGACAGGCTGATCGGAAACAAAAACTGCGCCAGGGGCAATTTCGTCATTTTTCGCGACTGTTTCGGAATGGGCAAAAATTTAACAGGTTGATCGGCAAAGAAAACCGCAACGGGGGTAATTTCGAAATTTTTCGCGACTGTGTCGGAATGGGCTCAAATTTGACAGGTTGATCGGGAACAGAAACCATGCCGGGGGTAATATCCTCATTTTTCGCAACGGTGTCGGAATTGGCTAAAATTTGACAGGTTGATCGGAAACAAAAATCTCGCCGGGGGCAATTTCGTCATTTTTCGCGACTGTGTCGGAATGGGCTCAAATTTGACAGGTTGATCGGCCACAAAAAATCGCACCGGGGGCAATTTCGTCATTTTTCTCGACTGTGTCGGAATGGGCTCAAATTTGACAGGTTGATGGGGAACAAAAACCGCGTCGGGGGTAATATCGTCATTTTTCGAAACTGTGTCGGAATTGGCAAAAATTTGACAGGTTGATCGGAAACAAAAATCGCGCCGTGGGCAATTTCGTCATTTTTCGCGGCTGTGTCGGAATGGGCTCAAATTTGACAGGTTGATCGGGAACAAAAATCGAGCCGGGTGAATTTCGTCATTTTTCGCAACTGTGTCGGAATTTGCTAAAATTTGACAGGTTGATCGAAAACAAAAATCGCGCCGGGGGCAATTTCGATATTTTTCCCGACGGTGTCGGAATGAGCTAAAATTTGACCGGTTGATCGGAAAAAAAACAGTGTTGGGGGCAATTTCGTCAGTTTTCTCAACTGTGTTTGAATGGACTAAAATTTGACTGGTTGATCGGAAACAAAAATCGCGACAGGGGCAATTTCGTCATTTTTCGCGACTGTGTAGGAATGGGCTCAAATTTGGCAGGTTGATCGGGAACAAAAATCGCGGTGAGTA
>NW_019239117.1:0-1866 GCF_002742605.1 Olea europaea var. sylvestris
CACCAACTATGTTAAGTCCTATAACTGTGAAGGGGAAAATTACATAATTTCAGGGGTTTAAAGATGGCAATTCAAAATTCAGGGATGAAGTTTCATTTATTCAAAAACAGTTATCAATATAATACAAAATCAAACCTTAAATCATTTTTCCTCTCCTTCATTTCACTCCCACTCTCGAACTCCCTCTCGTCCTTGACTCCATCTCATGTCTCCTCTCTATCAGATGTCGCCAACACCAGATCACCCTTCGCTAGTGCTGCTATAATGAAAAAGTACCATGTCGTCGCGCTTTTCCCTTCACGAATCACCACGAGTTGAGGAAGTGAAATGAAATTGTGAAATTGATCCACTACTCCAGTGGTGAAATGAAATTGCGAGTTGTGGTGGTGAAATGAAATCGCCAGAGCACTGTAGTAACCCGTGCAAAGCAGAAGCAGTTTGGGTTGGTGGCAATTTTGTGGGTTTAGATGGTGTTTTGTGTGGTGGGCGGTTTTGTGGTGGTAGATTTGGTGGTTTGGGTAGGGTTTAGATGGTGTTTTGTATGGTAGTGGTGATGGCGTTTGTGTGGTGGAGGTTTTGTGGTGATGGCTATGCAAGTGGTTGAATTTGATGGTGGTTTGGGTTTTATTATTTTTTTTTTTGTGCTTTTCTGGTTTTATGTGGTTTTTTGTTGGTTGTTTAGGTAAGGTGCTGGCGACAGTGGTTTTTGTTGGTGGTACAGGCGAGATGTTGACGGTGGTGGTGGTGCAATGATGATTATGGTGTGGTGTTGATGTTGTCGTGCTGGCTTTGGTGGTGAGGTTGCGATGGTTATTATGGTGCCAATTTTGGGATGCAACGGTGGTGGTGGTGTGGTGCAAGCGGCAGTTGTGTGCTGGTGATTTGTGATCAAGATTGGTATTGGATCGGGACCGGTGCTGGGGGTGTTTGGTGCATGTGACCGACTATTTTGACTAATTATTAATCCTTGACTAAAAAAAATCCGTGACCAATAAATTTGAAAATATGTGACCTATAGATAAATTATGACCTGTAATTTGAATAATTTGTGACCTCGAAATAATCTGTGACCTAAAAATTTTTTGATTTGTGATTACGAAATAACCTGTAACTAATTAATTTGGTGATATATGATCAATAAATAAATCTGTGACATATAATTACGAATCTGTGATCATTAATTGTATACTGTGACTTTACTATATTTATTTAATAAATATTTTCAATTAGTTAAATATATACCTGAATTTTGAATTTTCAAACTATCTATCTAATTTTTGAATTGGTGTAAATGATATATTTGGATTATGAATTTTTCCCATTTTGAGGCACTGGCAAAGGTGGCCCAATATAGTGATAACTAGATAAACTACTAACTTATTTTTGAAATAAAATACAATGTTGGACAAATATTATCCACCATATAAAAATTATTGACATTTATTGTTTATTAAGGCCATCTCCAACGATTGCACCAAAATTTGAAGTCACTTTTGCACCATTTTAGTGAAAATCTTGTACCAAATTAAAAATTATCTCTAACCCAAAATATCAAAAGTTGTAATAAATTAACAGTGTTACATTATTTTCTTCATTTTCAAGTACATTAAAATTTGTTTATCTCAAAATTATTTAATTATTTTTTATTACTACATAAATTACTAAATAATAATTACGTTTAGTTAATGAAAATATTGATTTCTTAATAAATCTAAAAAATGTAGTACATTTAATAAAAATAAAACAATTAAGACAAGATTACATTCAACATCATAATATTACAAAAAAAAGTGTAATACGTTTCGAATAATAATAATAATAATAATAATAATAATAATAATAATAATAATAATAATAATAATAATA
>NW_019239118.1:0-1866 GCF_002742605.1 Olea europaea var. sylvestris
TTCGAAAAATGGCCGAAATCCCTCGTACGTCATGATGATGTCGTGAGTTCAATCCAAAAAGATCGCTACATTTCCAAAAAGTACTTATTGGCAAAAAAACGGACACCGTGTGCAAAAGTTACGCTCAATTCTTCGTACGCCGACAATCCAAGCGCCCCAAATATGCAAGTGCTCATTCTTTCGAAAAATGGCCGAAATCCCTCGTACGTCACGATGAAGTCGTGAGTTCAATCCAAAACGATCGCTACATTTCCAAAAAGTACTTATGGGCCCAAAACGGACACTGTGTGCAAAAGTTACGCTCAATTCTTCGAACGCCGACAATCCAAGCGCTCCAAATATGCAAGTGCTCATTCTTTCGAAAAATGGCCAAAATCTCTCATACATCGCGACGAAGTGGTGGGTTCAATCCAAAACGGTCCCTACATTTCCAAAAAGTAATTATGGGTCGAAAACGGACACTGTGTGCATAAGTTACGCTCAATTCTTCGAACGCCGACAATCAAAGGGCTCCAAATATGCAGTGCTCATTCTTTCGAAAAATGGCCAAAATCCCTCGTACGTCACGATGAAGTCGTGAGTTCAATCCAAAACGGTCGCTACATTTCCAAAAAGTAATTATGGGCCCAAAACGGACACCGTGTGCATAAGTTACGCTCAATTCTTCGAACGCCGGCAATCAAAGGGCTCCAAATATGTAAGTGCTCATTCTCTCGAAAAATGGTCGATATCCCTCGTACGTCACGATGAAGTCGTGAGTTCAATCCAAAACGATCGTTATATTTCCAAAAAGTACTTATGGGCCCAAAACGGACACCGTGTGCCAAAGTTACGCTCAATTCTTCGTACGCCGACTCTCCAAGCGTTCCAAATATGCAAGTGCTCATTCTTTCTAAAAATGGTCGAAATCCCTCGTACGTCACGATGAAGTCGTGAGTTCAATCCAAAACGATCGCTACATTTCCAAAAAGTACTTATGGGCCCAAAACGGACACCGTGTGCATAAGTTACGTACAATTCTTCGAACGCCGACAATCCATGCGCTCCAAATATGCAAGTGCTCATTCTTTCGAATAATGGCCAAAATCCCTTGTACGTCACGATGAAGTCGTGAGTTCAATCCAAAACGATTGCTACATTTCCGAAAAGTAATTATGGGCCGAAAACGGACACCGTGTACAAAAGTTACGCTCAATTCTTCGTACGCCAACTCTCCAAGCGTTCCAAATATGCAAGTGCTCATTCTTTCAAAAAATAGCCGAAAACCCTTGTACGTCATGATAATGTCATGATTTCCATCCAAAACGGTCGTTACATATCCAAAAAGTACTTAAGGGGTCAAAACGGACATCGTATGCAAAAGTTACTCTCAATTTTTCGTACGCCGACTCTCCAAGCGTCCCAAATATGCAAGTGCTCATTCTTTCGAAAAATGGGCGAAATCCTTCGTACGTCACGATGAAGTCGTGAGTTCAATCCAAAACGATCGCTACATTTCCAAAAAGTACTTATGGGCCCAAAACGGACACTGTGTGCAAAAGTTACGCTCAATTCTTCGAACGCCGACAATCCAAGCGCTCCAAATATGCAAGTGCTCATTCTTTCGAAAAATGGGCGAAATCCTTCGTACGTCACGATGAAGTCGTGAGTTCAATCCAAAACGATCGCTACATTTCCAAAAAGTACTTATGGTCCGAAAATGGACACCGGATGCAAAAGTTGAGCACAATTCTTCGTACGTCGGCAATCCAGGCGTTCCAAATATGCAAGTGCTCATTCTTTAGAAAATTGGCCGAAATCCCTGGTACGTCACAACGAAGTTGTGAGTTCAATCCAAAACGGTCGCTACATTTCCAAAAAGTACTT
>NW_019239119.1:0-1866 GCF_002742605.1 Olea europaea var. sylvestris
AATCCGACCCCGTCGCGAAAAATGACGAAATTGTGCCCGGATAAATTTTTGTTTCCGATCAACCAGTCAAATTTGAGCCCATTTTGACACCGTCGCAAAAAATGACGAAATTGCCCCTGGCGCGATTTTTGTTCCCGATCAACCTGTCAAATTTGAGCCCATTCCGACTCCGTCGCGAAAAATTACAAAATTGCTCCAGACGAGATTATTGGTTGCGATCAACCTGTCAAATTTGAGCAAATTTCGACTCCGTCGCGAAAAATGACGAAAATTGCCCCAGGCGCGGTTTTTGTTTCCGATCAACCTGTCAAATTTGAGCCCATTCCAACACCTTCGTAAAAATGACGAAATTTCCCCTGGCATGCCTTTTGTTTCCGATCGATCTATCAAATTTGAGCGAATTCCGACACCGTCGCAAAAAATGACGAAATTGCTCCCGACGCGATTTTTGGTTGCGATCAACCTGTCAAATTTGAGCCCATTCCGACTCCGTCGCGAAAAATGACGAAATTGCTCCCGGCGCGATTTTTCTTTCCGATCAACCTGCCAAATTTCAGCCCATTTCGACACAATCGAGAAAAATGACGAAATTGCCCCCGGCGCGATTTTTGTTTCCGATCAACCTGTCAAATTTTAACCCATTTCGACACAATCGCGATAAAAGACGAAATTGCCCCTGGCGCGATTTTTGTTTCCGATCAACCAGTCAAATTTGAGCCCATTCCGACACAGTCGAGAAAAATGACGGAATTGCCCCCGCGCACGATTTTCATTTCCGATCAACCAGTTAAATTTTAGCCGATTTCGAAACCGTCGCGAAAAATGACGAAATTGCCCCCGGCTCGATTTTTGTTTGCGATCAACGTGTCAAATTTTAGCCCATTCCGACACCGTTGCCAAAAATGACGAAATTACCCCCTGCTCGATTTTTGTTCCTGATCAAATAGTCAAATTTGAGCCCATTCCGACACAGTCGCAAAAAATGACGAAATTCCCCCCGGCGGGATTTTTGTTCCCGATCAACCTGTCAAATTTGAGCCCATTCCGACTCCGTCGCGAAAAATGACGAAATTGCCCCTGGCGCGATTTTTGTTCCCGATCAACCTGTGAAATTTGATCCCATTCCGACTCCGTCGCAAAAAATGACGAAATTCCCCCCGGCGGGATTTTTGTTCCCGATCAACCTGTCAAATTTGAGCCCATTTCGACTCCGTCGCGAAAAATGACAAAATTGCCCCCTGCACGATTTTTGTTTCCGATCGACCTGTCAAATTTGAGCCCCATTCCGACACCTTCGTAAAAATGACGAAATTGTCCCTGCGCGATTTTTGTTTCCAATCAACCTGTCAAATTTAAACCCATTCCGACTCCGTCGCGAAAAATGATGAAATTGCCCCTGGCTCGATTTTTGTTCCCGATCAACCTATCAAATTTGAGACCATTCCGACTCCGTCGTGAAAAATGACGAAATTCGCCTCGGCGAGATTTTTGTTCCCGGTCAACCTGTCAAATTTGAGCTCATTCCGACTCCGTCGTGAAAAATGACGAAATTGCCCCGTGCGCGATTTTTGTTTTCGATCAACCTGTCAAATTTGAGCCCATTCCGACACCTTCGTAAAAATGACGAAATTGCCCCTGGCGTGATTTTTGTTTCCGATCAACCTGTCAAATTTAAGCCCATTCCGACTCCGTCAAGAAAAATAACGAAATTGCCCCTGGCGCGATTTTTGTTCCCGATCAACCTGTCAAATTTGAACCCATTCCGACTCCGTCGCAAAAATGACGAAATTTCCCCCGGCGAGATTTTTGTTCCCAGTCAACCTGTCAAATTTGAGCCCATTCCGACTTCGTCGCGAAAAATGACGA
>NW_019239120.1:0-1866 GCF_002742605.1 Olea europaea var. sylvestris
TTGCGAAAAATGACGAAATTGCCCCCGGCGCGATTTTGTTCCCGATCAACCTGTCAAATTTGAGCCCATTCCGACACAGTCGCAAAAAATAACGAAATTGACCTCGGCGCGATTTTTGTTTCCGATCAACCTGTGAAATTTCAGTCCATTACGATACATTCGCGAAAAATGACGAAATTATCCTCGGTGCGGATTTTGTTTCCTATCAACTTGTCAAATTTGAGCCCATTCCGACACAGTCGCGAAAAATGACGAAATTGACCTCGGCGCGATTTTTGTTTCCGATCAACCTGTCAAATTTCAGCCCATTCCGACATAGTCGTGAAAATTGACGAAATTATCCTCGGCGCGGATTTTGTTTCCGATCAACCAGTCAAATTTTAGCCCATTCCAACATCGTCGTGAAAAATGACGAAATTGCTCCCGGCCCGATTTTTGTTTCCGATCAACCTGTCAAATTTTAGCCAATTCGGACACAGTTGTGAAAAATGACGAAATTCACTCGGCGCGGTTTTTGTTCCCGATAAACCTGTCAAATTTGAGCCCATCCCGACACAGTCACGAAAAATGATGAAATTGACCCCGGCGCGATTTTTGTTTCCGATCAACCTGTCAAATTTCAGCCCATTCCGACACAGTCGTGAAAAATGACGAAATTATCCTCGGCGCGGATTTTGTTTCCGATCAACCAGTCAAATTTTAGCCCATTCCGACATCGTCGTGAAAAATGACGAAATTGCACCCGGCGCGATTTTTGTTTCCGGTCAACCTGTCAAATTTTGGCCAATTTCGACACCATTGCAAAAAATGACGAAATTGCCCCCAACGCTGTTTTTGTTCCCGATCAACCTGTAAAATTTCAGCCCATTACGACACAGTCGCGAAAAATGACGAAATTGACCGCGGCGCGATTTTTGTTCCCGATCAACCTTTCAAATTTGAGCCCATTCCGACACAGTCGCGAAAAATGACGAAATTGACCTCGGCATGATTTTTGTTTCCGATCAACCTATCAAATTTCAGCCCATTCCGACACCGTCGTGAAAAATGACGAAATTATCTCCGGCGCAGTTTTTGTTTCCGATCAACCAGTCAAATTTTAGCTCATTCCGACACAGTCGCGACAAATGACGAAATTGCCCCCGGCGCGATTTTTGTTTCCGATCAACCCGTCAAATTTTAGCCAATTCCGACACAGTTGCGAAAAATGACGAAATTCACCCGGCGCGATTTTTTTTCCCGATCAACCAGTCAAATTTTAGCCCATTCCGACATTGCCGTGAAAAATGACGAAATTGCCCCCGGCGCGATTTTTGTTTTCGATCAACCCGTCAAATTTTAGCCAATTCCGACACAGTTGTGAAAAATGACGAAATTCCCTCGGCGCGATTTTTGTTCCCGATCAACTTGTCAAATTTTAGCCCATTCCGACACAGTCACGAAAAATGACGAAATTGCCCCCGGCGCGATTTTTGTTTCCGATCAACCCGTCAAATTTTAGCCAATTCCGACACAGTTGTGAAAAATGACGAAATTCCCTCGGCGCGATTTTTGTTCCCGATCAACTTGTCAAATTTGAGCCCATCCCGACACAGTCACGAAAAATGACGAAATTGACCCCGGCGCGATTTTCGTTTCCGATCAACAAGTCAAATTTTAGCCCATTCCGACACAGTAGCGAAAAATGACAAAATTGCCCACAGCGTGATTTTTGTTCCCGATCAACCTGTCAAATTTGAGCCCATTCTGACACAGTCGCGAAAAATGACGAAATTAACCCCGCCTCGATTTTTGTTTCCGATCAACATGTCAAATTTTAGCCCATTCCGACACAGTAGCGAAAAATGACAAAATTGCCCCCGGCGT
>NW_019239121.1:0-1865 GCF_002742605.1 Olea europaea var. sylvestris
ACTAACTAAATCTTTAATTTGTGACCAAATCGTATAGATCTGTGACGTTAATATATTTGATTAATAAAATATATAATAAATTAATTAAATCATTAATAAATTTTAAGAAATACTTGATTTTTTGAAATTTGAAACCTTTGTTCTTAGTTTTGAAATGGGTGATACTTAACCTTTTAGTTATGAAATTTTCCCTTATGGTAATTGTCTTTCTTAATTCAATTTCGTAAACTTAAAAGTATAAATCTTTTAAATAGTCCAAAAATGTGATCTTTTTTGTTTTTAAATTGATAAATTAGTCAATTAAATGACTTCAAATTTCTTGACTTTTAACAATTGACAAGGACACATCATGTGCCATCCTCCTAGTCTTCTTTCATAGCTTCAACAACTTGTCATATTTTTTCAACTGACTTGTATGTTTTAATTAAGCCCATGTTTCGGCTTCATTTTGATCAAAATATATTTTCCTCCCTTTTCTTTCGACCTCACATTCTCCAATAAAGTAATATTACAAGTAAATCTAAAATTTTCCTTCTTTTTCAATCACATAGTTTTCAAAAAATCACTATTCTCAAATACATTTTTTTTTCCAAAAATTTGATTTTAGCGGAGTGGAAATAAGGACTAGTATGTTGCAGATAGATGGTTGTCTGTATGTTTGGTCAATACTATACATTGACATTGGAAGTTCTTCCTCATAATTGTGTGCTTGTGTTTACTGCTAGCCATGAAAATTATCAATCACTAGATGGAATTAAAATTATAAGGAGAATTATCGTGTGAGGTTACGACTAATCTATGATGCCATAGGTGAAGACTAGGAACATCTAAGACAATATCAAATATCGGTGGGTTAGGTTAAAAAAGAGTAAATATAAAAATAGTATTAAAAGGGAAAAACACGAAAAAGAAAATTTATACTTTTATTATTTGATGAACTTGAGCAGAAAATTGTCCTTTCACTAAATTTGAAAAAAATTTCTACTTTATATATATACTAGTCTTCGTTTGGTGCGTTGCACGAGTATTGTATTGATTATGTTATTATTAGCTTGGAATTTGTAGAATTTTAAAAAAAGTATTTGAAGTTATTGAAAATGAGAAATCATTGTTTTTGTAATCATTTTTATAAGCTATTTTAATTCTTAAACCATTTGTTTATTGTAGATGAATGTGCAGCTATGAATTGATCAAAAACGAATTTCTTTCATTGATGTTGAAAGCTACAAAAAGTGTATAAGCCTAGACAAAAATATACATCATTTTCATTATCTTCCAAAAGTAAACTAGCTTATAATAGTATTCGAGCTATTTCCATAGATAGAATAGCTCAATCTTTTTCTTCCATCTTCTACTCCATTTTTTCTTTCATTTTGTTTGAAGTAAATAGATTTGAACTGGGACTTTTTGATTGCATACTTTTCTCTGAAAGTGGGTTGTTAATAGCTGACTTGAAAAGAGCTTTTTTTGCTGGAGGTGACCAATTTTCATCAGCATCCATGTCAATATTTTCCACTGCAGCACTTTTTTTTTTTAGGATCAACATTTTTTTGGTGGCATTCTTGTTGTTCTTCTGCAATTAAAGGTTCCATAGAGATGATGTCAAACTTGTAATTGGATGAATTAGGCTCTGCTTGAGTCGCTTTGAGATAGAATGCTCTTTCAGTGTTTCGCATTTTTTGAATTACATCTACAAAGTTTACTTTTGAACCCTGTATAAAAATATGTATTGTAATTATTTTACGAAAAAATCTACCAAATATAGAGATTGGAGGAGACCGTAGGTTTAACGTAATTTTAGAATTATTACAAAACTTGTTTCTTCTATCAAGGTTTGTACATCTGTTAACATAAGTTTCTCTGCT
>NW_019239122.1:0-1865 GCF_002742605.1 Olea europaea var. sylvestris
TTTTCCCAAATATATGCTAGGAGATGACCATATGTAGAGATCTAAGCCCCACTTTCGTTGTGCTTAAAAAAAAAAAAAATTATTGCACTTGTTGAATCTTGGGCCTCACTTCTTAACCTTTTTTACTCGAATTATTAAGTCCATAATGGTATCTTAAAACCCAATACCCTTTGACCTAAACAATCAGGGAGTTATCGACTTAAAACTCGCTACAAGGGTCAAGAAGAAAGTTTAAGAGAGTGAGGTAAAACATAGGATTAGACTAAGAAAATGAAAAAAAAATGTTTTTGTTGTGCAATTGTTATCGATATTTAGGCTTAGATAACTAGTAGGTTTGAACTAATTAGTATAAGCTTGAACGTGGAAACACTCATTAGTGGAGAATCATCGCCTGACTAGATGTTGAGTGGGAAATGAAATATTTGACCACAAAGGGTTGGGTTGGATCCAATTTGGAAATTCTTCCATCTTGACAACTTTTTCCTAATTTATATGATGATTGAAAGTGACTACTCACACACACACCGATTAAACATTAGTTAAGCTTAAATTATTTTCGTTAGCATTATTTGGGGCATATTTGTGAATTGATTATACAATTTTACACTCATTGTAATTTTTGGCAAGCTATCTAATGTTTGATCACATCACAATGGCTTGATTGTGTTGTAGATAATCTTGCTCGAGACGAGCAAGAACTTAAGTTTGGGGTATTCAATAAATCAAACAATTTTAAAATTAAAAACTGAACAATAAGAAAGGGATAGAGTTTGGGTTGCCTCCCAAGAAGCGCTTCTTTAAAGTTATTAGCTTGACTTGCTGTCATGATTGATTATGGTGGCCCGAACCAAATTATGCCATCCTTGCACTTTGTACAATTCTCATTTATGCACACTTTCTTTGCTCTTCATATTTTGACATTTTTATTTTCATCTCTATCAAGAAGTCCACCAAAATTTGATTTTCTTTTATGACAGCTTCGTTGATCTAGTGACTCTTCTTCATCAATTCTGCAGCAACTTTTGATATTAGGAGGTTGCTCATATTAGGTGTAAATATATAATATCTTTTGCTTGTCCTCCACCATCGATATTAGATCACCCTTTTCCATGTCAATCAAGGTTCGTACCGTTGCTAAGAATGGCCAACCCAATATAACTGGAATGTCTCAATCTTCTGGTATGTCTAATACGATGAAATCCACAAAAAATATGAAATTTCCTGCTTTTATGAATACATTCTCAACCTTGTCACATGGCCTTGAAATTGTTCTATTAGCTAGTTGTAGCGTTATTGATATTGATTTGACTTTACTCAATCACAATTACCTGTAAATAGAATTTGACATTAGATTTATACTAGAATAAGAATTTCTAATTGAAATGAGTAAAGTGAAACTCCATGAATAGTTCAATTTGAGAGGCAATTTGTTCTGCACTCTTGCACTACTTTCCTCCGTTAATGTCGTAGTTTCAAACTCCGAAATCTTACTTTTCTTTATCAACATTTCTTTCAAAAAATTTGCGTAACTTGAAATTTGTAATATTGCATCAATTAACAAAATATTGATTTGGACCTTCTTGAGAGCATCGAGAAAATTTTCGTAATTTGTATCTAGGTGGTTCTTCTTGAGCCTTTGAGAAAAATGAATGGGAGGCGTGTATGCCTTGACAGGACTTGGTCCCTTGGAAATAGATGTTTCTACACTTTCTTCATTTTCTGTTGAGGCTGGTGCAAATTTTTCCACCATTGAAGCTTCATCATTAATCACTTTCTGGTCATCTTCTCTTTTTGGTCTCTTTGCAGTATTCTCTAGCCATTATACCTCACCCTTTTATAGTTATAGCATAAATATTATGCTCTGT
>NW_019239123.1:0-3916 GCF_002742605.1 Olea europaea var. sylvestris
AAAACCCTAGTTATATCAAGAATGCACGTCGAATTGAATTGAAGCTAAGTCCTGTGGATATTTATAGTGTGGATTTGTTGTTTACCCACAAATTAATTTTTTAAGATTATAATGAAAGATGGGTCGGATGATGTAATCTTACACCCAAATCTTTATATGGGTCTTGTTAAAGATTTCACGAGATCATTAATTAGTTTTGAATTCCAAATTTGGTGAATTAAAATCTTAGTATTTAACCCCAAATTAAAATTTTGTTCAAAACTATTTAATTATGCCTAATAAAAGATGAAATATGATTGCTGTTTTAATATACAACTGTACTACATGTACACTAGAGTGGACAAATGGCTTTATTCTTTAATATATGCCAAACCAATCATCATTGGAAACGAATATATGATCAATAGACTCAATACACCTCATTTTGGTCAAACGGACATAATTGTTTAATTTTCATTCACCTAAATTTGATAGTATGCATTTTATATGCATGGAACTTTACCAACCATACTAATTGTGCCCTTTTTGTTCAAAATACGTTTTTATATTAACTAAAAATGAATCTAAAGTTGTGATTGATTCAATTTTAAATTATTGGACCTTCATTACATTCAAATTGAAGATGTAAAATGAAACTATAAATTTTGTTTAACCTAATTCTTTAGCATTATTTCCAGCAAAATTTTACCTTTTTTGCACTTTAACCGACTTCATCTTCAATGATGTTCATTAAATGGTCTGCTTTACAAAACAATTAAACTAATAATACCAATTGTGACTCTACTTTTATTGTTATTATTACGTTTTGCACGAGTTTCCTGAGGAAAAACTTATTTGTCTGGCTATGGATCCTAGATGGTATTTGCCGTTAATTAATAATAATAATTGTCAATTTTGCTTAGGATGAGCAGGATTTAAATTGCTGCTGGCTTCCGTGCATTGCTCTTGGGGAGCAATAATTTAATTTGCGTGCAAGAAAAAACCAGTTTATATATTTATAAATTATGATTCTACGCTGTCTCAAGTCATTATCATCCAACAAGAAAATGAACAAACTGAGTTTTCTTATGCAAGAATGGGTTATTTGGTGTCACTTTCTTCAGGTTAATTGTTGGGATATTATTTTCTTTAGATGAGCTTATATGTCGGATTAATAATTGTTATACGAGCTATCTAAGCCTTTGTTTGATCCTCATTATTTTCAAAAAATTTTATCAACCATATATTCTTCAATAAAACAATATTAAATGCAAACTTAAAATTTTTCTTTATTTTTTAACCACACATTTTCTATCAATTTACTATTTCAAAATACATCCTTAAGGAAAAATGGGGATCAAATATGCTCTAATTAAGTAAGTCAATTTAAGTGGTCTTGTTATTGGGCTGTAGAAGCATGCCAATTTAAGTGATCTTATTATTGGACGGTAGAAGCATCTATTGGGTATGGACTTTGCAGTTACCCAATACTAGAATAATTAGGATTAATGGGTCTTTACTTAAAACCTAATACATGAAGAACCTTAAGGTTTATGGTCCCCAAGGCTAATTATTCACGATCGTACATCTTCACATTCTTTACTGTGAGAGAGACTCATTGAGTACCGTAATTAGTCTGGGGAAGACATCAAACCACAATTGATTCATTATCATGGGTTCATGTATGTTTTCACTTCTATCGAATTCTTAATAATTCGATATGAGACCCGTTGGCATATATGATAGATTGAATCTAGGGTTTTATCAATGTATTTGTAAATTAAGATCCAACAAGTGGTATCAGGGGTAGCTTTAATGTTAGATCATTAGGAATGATCATGCTAGTTATAGTTTATGAATATCTTGATATCATACATAATTTTGAATTGTTATTCGAATAATCATGTGAAAATTTAGCGTTAAATATAAAATATGTATGATTTTTTTGATTATCCTGATTGCAATTGCATGATTGTTAGGAATTTTTTTTTTTTTTTTTTTTTTTGGTTTTTATATATGATAGATTGAATCTAGGGTTTTATCAATGTATTTGTAAATTAAGATCCAACAAGTGGTATCAGGGGTAGCTTTAATGTTAGATCATTAGGAATGATCATGCTAGTTATAGTTTATGAATATCTTGATATCATACATAATTTTGAATTGTTATTCGAATAATCATGTGAAAATTTAGCGTTAAATATAAAATATGTATGATTTTTTTGATTATCCTGATTGCAATTGCATGATTGTTAGGAATTTTTTTTTTTTTTTTTTTTTTTGGGTTTTTAATTCATGGTACAATTTTGAGGTGTTCCAATTTTCTTTCTTAAGCTTTGATTCGATGTAGAATTCTATGAGAAAACTTGAGAATTATTTATTTTGTTATATGGATGTTTTCGATTATGGATTCTAGAAGAAAAACGCCAATTTTCAGAATTTATTGAATTTGGGATTTTTCGCTCAAGAAAGAAATAATAAAAAAAAGGGACAGAAATTTCGTCAGCGATTGGATTCGTGGTGCCAACAAGGCACCAAGTTTCAGTCATGCTTGTGGCGCCAAGGTTTGGGAAATTAAAAAAAAAAAAAAAATGTTTGCACCATTGTCTTATATCTTGAAATAAAACTACTTGAAACAATATATTACCACATTAACCTCTTCTGGGTAGATTTATTTTTGGGATATTAAGATGTGTATGTTTGTTATTTATGCAAGTAATGATCAGTCCAAATGAAGATTATTTGTTGGTCAATAATAAACATATCTGCGAGAATAAATGTATGATAATTGTTTAGTTGCCATGTGAACAATGAAGTTATTGTTTGATAGGATTTATATTCAGCATGAAAACGTGTGTTAGTTTATTTTAGCATAATATGTAATTTCCTATTATTTTTAGGTTTCCTTGTAGTAGTATAAAAACTATTTTTACTTTCTTTGAAAACCTAATTCTAATGGTTCAATAGATTTTAGTTCTCTCTTTATTCTTCTTCTTCTTCTCTTCTCTTCTTTTGGATTGATTCAACATATTGGTTTAAGATTCATTATATTGTTATCATGGTATCGGAGCCTATAATTGAGTGAAATTTGTGAAATTTCTGTTTGGGTCGTGCTGAAATCAAGATAGAAACCAGGCAACGAAAGTTTGTATGAAAATCCTATTCGACCGCAACTTAAAATCAAGATTCCGACCAAACTGGAGATCCATTAAGAAAACGGAGACCAAATCCTTGTTCAGCAGGTTGAGATGAAACGTCCGGTCAGGCGCGTGTCGGTGTTAGGTGGAGCGTGGCGGTGGCGGGTGAGGGCCACGCGCAGAGACGGTGGTGGTGCGTGAAGGCGCGTGTCGTTTTTTTCCGGGTGATTCCAAAAGGCAATTTGTTCCTTGGTAAATTTCTAATCTTTTGGTGATATTACTTTGGTTATACGTATACTGTGCAGTATATTTTAACCATAATTTGTGGAAGTACATTGGTTGTCGTTGGTTTCCTTAAAAATTGGATAATTTCGTTGATTCATAGTTGGTTATTTATTGACTTTATGATGGCAACTGAAAGAGATGATTCACTTCAATCCATTAGTGTCAGACTAAATGGTAAAAGTTACTCGTATTGGAGTACAGTGATGAGAAATTTTTTATAGGGAAAAAGATTATGGAGCTATGTTAGCGGAACTATTGTGAAACCCGAGATCACTGCTCAAAATTATGTAACAGAGTTAGATAATTGGGAGTCAAACAACATGAAAATTCTCACTTGGATTCACAATTCCGTTGAGCAATCTATTGGTACACAATCAGCGAAGTTTGAAACAGTAAAAGAAGTTTGGGAGCATTTTCAAACGTTATACACTAAATCTAACTTTGCAAAACGGTATCAGTTGGAAATTGATATACGGGCTTTACATCAGAAAGATATGAGTATTCTTGAGTTCTAC
>NW_019239123.1:5667-29854 GCF_002742605.1 Olea europaea var. sylvestris
TTAGAGACGGCAGTTCCACGATAAGTTGGCCACCATGAAGAAAGTGGGCAGTTATAAAGCAATTAAGCGGTTGATCACGAAGAGATCGTCGATGGAATATAAAAGGAAGAAAAGACATAGAGCAAAGGACCTCGAATCAAACACTCTCAAACAGAGAATATGTAATTTCAATTTCTTAATTTAGACTTAAACATTTCTTTTAGTACTCGTGTGCTTGCGCCCCTTGGAGGCATTCTGTTTAAATTTCAATTGTAAAGTCATCGCCAATAAAACACCCCTTTTTGGGACTTTGTCTCAACATGTTTGTTCTTTACACAATCGTCTGATCCTTTTTTAATTGTTAGCGACTACTCGCGCGAAATAATTTGGCACGCCCAGTGGGACATTAGTGTTTGGTGTTGAAGATACAAAAGGTGAAACAATATGCCTCAGAAATCCAATAAGGAAGCAGCAAGTCAGGGAGGAGTCCAATCTGTGATCGAGCGATATAAGGAGCAGCATAGCTCTCCACGAACAGATGGACAGGATCACAGCAATCATAGTCGTTACGAACCAATGACAGAGTTGAGTCCTCGAACCATGCTTGCATTACTCGGAGAACTCACACAAGATGTCGTTGAACAGGTAAATTTACGAAATATTCATAATATGGAAATATTTACCCAGAATAGGAATGCACATTATGACAACATGGCCAAACAACTGAATACTTTGAATGAAATAATGAATAAGTTAGTAGGCCAAATTTTTCAGTCAGTTGTGCCTCTTGCAAACCACTTTCAAACTATGATAATTGTGGGATATAATCCCCCAGTCCTAAGTTTAAATCAATGGGTAGAACCACCTTTTGACCTCTGTACTTCAAACCAGGGGGGTAGTGTAATACTGAATCAGAATAGTGGCATTGGTACATCTAACTTGGGGGTAATCTAAATGTAAGAGATAATGTCCTAAATAATGGGTAGAATACCCCACGTGTTAATGATGAAATAAATGTTTAGGCTAATGGTAACAATGGCCCAAATCATGGTAACTTTGTTGCCAATCAAGGACCAAACATCAGGCCTCAAGCAAATCAACCGGTCAACCAACCTATAGGAATTTCATATGACCCCAACGTCATGTTGAGGAATCAGATTATGGAAATCGTACAGGACCAGATGGCTTTTGGAGTATGTCCTATCATTAGGTCGACTTACACAAAGCCATATCCCGATTGGGTAGACCAAACATATCCATGGCCTAGAGGGTATAAAGTGCCAGAACTCTCACTGTTTACCAGTTTCGGAGAGGTGTCTACTCTAGAACACATAGGGCGATTCACACTACAAAGTGGTGACGTAACTAATTACCATAAAATGAGGTCGTTCCCCAGTTCATTAACAGGAGTAGCCTTCTCCTAGTTCATCAATTTGCCAGCAAACTTTGTCCAAACATGACAACAATTGGAGCAATTGTTCCATGCTCTGTTTTATAAGACTAAGTCTGAAATTATTTTGATCGATTTGGTGAATCTACGTCAAATACCAAACGAATGGGCAGAAGGTTTCCTTCAAAGGTTCAAGACGGCAAGAAGTAAATGTTTTGTACTTTTGCCCGAAAAGGAGTATGTCAAAATCGCTCAAGGTTGCTTAAGCTTTGATTTGAAAAAGAAATTCCAAGACAAGGAATTTCCTGATCTTTTCCAATTGAGCGCGAATGTGATCAGGTATGAACTTTTAATAAGAAAAGAAGAACAAATGAAAAATTCTAGCAAGGGGACTTATTATAGAGACCCAAATTTTGATGTTCATACCATTAATGATGAGTATTACGATCAAATCGAAATGTGTTTGGCCGAATTAGTTAAAGGAGACACATATACTTGTCCTATAATGGCTAAGCCTAGATCGTCGGGTAAGGATGAGCCTATAAAAGATGAAAACATAAAGGCTAGAACGTTCTCGTTCGATGTGACTAAAGTTGACCTTATATTTGATAAATTATATAAGGATAAGCAGATAAAACTGAGCGATAAGCATAAATTTTCGAGCCCTGAACAAGTTAAGGGTAAAAAATATTGTAAGTGGCATAATGCATGGTCACATTTGACTAACAACTGTTTGATTTTTCGCTATGTGTTACAGGATGCCATTGAATCAGGACGAATTACGTTCGAGGATAAGAGGAAGATGGCAGTGGATGAAAATCCTTTTCCACAGCCACTTGGAGTGAACATGGTGACGTCTGGTTTCAAAAACAAGTTGCCAAAATTCAAGTTGGTTATAGATGATGGAGAAGAAGACCCTGGACCACATCATAATGTCTTTGAACGTATCAAAAGAAAAGAGCCCAAAAAGGACGAAGACGTTCTATGTGCAAGATGCAAAAAAGAAGGGAGTGCAAATGCAGAGAAACCAGGGATATGGCAGCATCACCGTCGCCCTAGTTTTTTCCCAAACGCTCAGCCTGGTAGAGGGCAAGGTACATCGTTCTATAAGGGACCGCCTTTTGAGAGGCAGTTCAGGCCAGTAAATAATGGGAGAATATTCAGACCGCAACCTCACCAACCAAATGTATGGCATTCGTTCCAGTATGAGGCTGGAAGGGCGATACCTTTCAACGAGATGACTATAACCCAACAAAGGCGTTTTCAACGGAACTACGGGCTAATGATGAGGGCTAATGATGAGGCAACAATAGGGAATGCTGCGTCCTAAGGCACCTAGACTACTCGAGGCAGCCAATCAGAATGTTCTCAAAGACAGTGAAAAGACTGGTATAGGCGAACCTATGGAAGAATTGTCAGAGACTTCTTCTGGGAGGTTGAAGTTTGAGCGAGACAGAAGGGATGGAGAAGATCCAGATCAGCCCCTTACTATTCAGTTTGGTACGTTCCTCCTGTCATGGCTAATAACTATTTACTAGCCAATGAGTTCAAGAATAAAGAGAAAGGAGAAGAAGAAAAGGAGGATAACGAAGAGGAAGCATGCATGCTGGAATATGAAGAAGGCCAAACTTCTAGAGAGACCTACAATGGTGAAGAAGATGATGGTATGACAGTCATCGAAGAGGAAATCGATCTGGAAGCAGAAAGGAGAAGAAGAAGAGTATCGTTCAATACTCTGTTGAAGCAACTATATCGAGAGGGAGTTCGTGAAGTAGACTTATTGGGAGAACCATCTAGGCGTTCTTTCGATTATTACGTGTTGTACGGAACGCCCAAAAGGAAGAAGAGAGTGCCTCACTCTAAAAAGTATGGATCACCTCCAAGAATAATGCCTCCTCCCACAAGTTGGGTAACTGAAGAAGAAGCATTAGAAAACAGTAAAAAGGAAGAATAATGCCTCCTCCCACAAGTTGGGTAACTGAAGAAGAAGCATTAGAAAACAGTAAAAAGGAAGAATAATGCCTCCTCCCACAAGGCTTAGTACGATATGCTACACGTTGACTTATCACAAAAGGGTAACTCGACAGAAGACAGCAGGAAGTGGAAATAGATGCTGTCGAAAAGGTTATTTTTAAGCAACCAACCATGTTATTGACCAAACACTTGAGGCCATTATAGATTAAGGCTCTAGTTAACGGCATACCTGCGGTAAAAGTGCTTGTCGATAATGGAGCAGCTATAAACACCATTCCATCTAGGATGATGAGGAAATTCGCAAAGACAGAAGGTGATATGATCCCAACGGAAGTCATCTTGACAATTTTCAATGGAGGAGCAACTTCAACTAAAGGGGTTATGCCATTGGACATAAATATAGGAAAAACTACTAGGACCACAGTCTTCTTTGTAATAGATGGTCCCACTAGTTATAATGTGTTATTAGGAAGAGATTGGATACACGGAAGCCTCTATATACCCTCATCGCTCCATCAATGTCTAGTTTTTTGGAATGACAAGGGCGAAGCAGAGGTGGTGCAGGCTGATCATAGGCCTTTTGTTGTAGAAGCAAACTCAGTGGAAAGGTTCATGTACGAAGGAAATTATGGACCCATCAGAGTAGTCCAAGATGGAGAAGAAACCCAGATTGTTGCGTAGAGTGAAGAGCCATTTTTGGTGGATGCACTCACTGAAATATTCAATCAAATGAGGCCAAAAATAGTGGCCCTAGAGGAGCCAGTAATTGGCAAAAGGATAATCAAGGAGTTTTAAATGAGTTGTAAGAAACAAAGGTAAATGATCGATATTCAGGCCTTCAAAGCCAAATTAATGGCTTTCAATAAAGAATACAATGACAAGACGAAAGAAGAAGCAACCTTGAAAACATTGAGAGACAAATTGACAGTGTTCGAGTTAGAACAAAGTATTGGCCGAGAAGTCAACAAGGTGGATTGTTTAGAAGAAGAAGTGCCTACAAGGGAACTGGACGACGAAGTGATAAGGATCGCCAAACCTGGATACGCTTAAGCACAAGACCCCCTGATTAAAGTAAATATTGGCAATAAAGGAGAAAATCGCCCAACGTTCATCAGTCAAATGCTCGATCAAGAGGTTAGTGATAAATTAATCGCTTTATTAAAGGAGTACAGAGATTGTTTTGCTTGGGAATATGAACATATGCCGGGTTTAGATAGAGATTTGGTGGAACATATATTACCAACCAAGCTTAATTTTAAACCTCATAGGCAACTTTCTAAGCGTTTCGCTCATAATGTACTCCCTGAAATTATTGAAGAAATAGAGCGATTATTAAAGGCAGGCTTTATTAGAACGTCCAGATATGTTGATAGGTTGTCCAATATCATGCCGATATTAAAAAAGAATGGTAAACTAAGGGTGTGCATAAACTTTAGGAATCTAATCATAGCCACACCTAAAAATGAATATCCAATGCCTACGGTAGATTCTTTTGTAGACTCGACTGCCGGACATGTAATGTATTCCTTCATGGATGGGTATTCAGGATACAATCAAATTTATATAGTTGAAGAAGATATACACAAAACTGCCTTTAGATGCCCTGGGTCTCTAGGATGTTTTGAATGGGTAGTTATGCCTTTCGGCCTGAAAAATGCAGGAGCAACTTATCAAAAGGCAATGAATTTGATTTTTCATGATATAATAGGCAAGTTTGTTGAAGTGTATGTAGATAATATAGTGGTCAAATCCATTAAAGAAGAGGACCATTTTGAACAATTAAGATATTCATTTGAGCAAATGAAGCAATAAAAACTAAAGTTGAATCCCTTAAAATGTGCATTTGGTGTTAATGCAGGGAATTTTCTTGGTTTCTTAGTACACAAAAGGGGGATTGAACTTGATAAAAATAAAGTGAAGGCCATTCTAGAGGCCAAACCACCTAACAACAAAAAAGAATTGCAAAGGTTTATAGGCCAAGTAAACTTTTTAAGACGCTTTATTTCTAATTGTGCAGGGCGAACTAAAGCTTTTTCGTCGCTTTTAAAGTTGAAAAGTCAGGACGAATACGTCTGGAAAGAAGAGCATCAAAAGGCTTTTGAAAGCATAAAGACATATTTATCAAGTTCACCAGTGTTGGTGTCACAAATCTAAGGATGGGCAATGAAAGTGTATGTATTGGCTGAAAAAGAATCAATAGCTGGAATGGTCGCGCAGGAAGACCAATTTGGTGAAGAAATGGCGATTTACTACTTGAGTATACGGTTAACAAAATGTGAATGTAATTATTCTGCCATTTGAAAAATTGTCTTGCATTGTATTTCACATGTACAAAATTAAGGGCTTATTTACGGCCCGTAACCGTTTATTTAATTTCTAAAGTAAATTTGGTTAAGTATATGTTCTCTCGCCCTATTTTGCACCAAATGGTAGGCCTTTGGATATTAGCTTTATTAGAATTCGAAGTACAATACATACCCCAAAAGGCAGTAAAAAATCAGGCTTTGACTAACTTTCTGACCGATCATCCATGCCTTGATATACCTGAAGAAATTGAGTTAGAGATCAATTCATTCGAAATAAAACCTTGGGTTTTATATTTCGATGGATTGAAAACCTCTAAAGGTGCAGGAGTATGAATAGCATTGATAAATCCTTTAGGGATTTGTTACAAGTTCGCATTCACTTTGGACAGGATGTGCACCAACAATCATGCCGAATACGAATCCTTAATCGTGGGCCTAGAATTAATGATAGATATGGGGGTAAAGAATGTGATCGTTAGAGGTGATTCTCAATTGGTAATTTACCAATTGATTGGTGATTTTAAATGCCAAAGTGATTCCATTATAAGTCAGTATGAAATCGTCCAAGTGTTGTTGGAAGAATTCGATCGAATAGAGCTTCAATGTGTTAATAGGATATATAATGACGTAGCAAACAAATTGGCCCAGATGGCCTCAGGATACTCAAATGTTTTAAATTGGAAGTCTACTTATGAGTATGGAACAATATTGCCCGTGGTCTAAAGAAGGGCGAAAACGATTAAAATTCATTGCATACAAAATGGAGATGCAATAGATTGGAGGGTAGAGATTAAAAGATTCCTTAAAGAACCTAATATAGGAAATAGTAAAAAAATGAAGTTTTGTTTGCTAAACTATACACTGATAGATGAAGAGTTGTTTAAGAAACGCTCTGATGGTATATTGCTAAAATGTGTGAGTTTGCAAGAAGCCAGGACGATCATGGCTGAAGTGCACGAAGGGATATGTGGAGCTCATTAAGCTGGCCAAAGGATGAGATGGTTAATTATCAGGAATGGATATTTTTGGCTAAAGATGGGAGAATTATGCGTTCAATATGCAAAGAGTTGTCTAGCATGCCAAAAGCATGGTCCAATACAAAGGGCGGCAGCACGAAAGATGGCACCTATTATCAAACCTTGGCCCTTTAAGGGTTGGACGATAGACCTGATAGGGAAGATTCATCCCCCATCGTCCAAGCAACATACCTTTATTATAGTTGCAACTGATTATTTCACTAAGTGGGTAGAAACGATACCTTTAAAGGAGATCACCCAAAAGAATGTCATAGAATTTATCCATGATCATATTATTTATAGATTTGGAATTCCACAACCTTAATGATAGATCACAGAACATCTTTAAATGGAGATCAAGTGAATAAATTCTTGAGCGACTTTGGAGTTAAATTAGTGAATTTCACACCATATTACGCTCAATCCAACGGACAAGCAGAATCTTTTAATAAGATTCTAAAAAATATCATAAGAAAAATGATAGATGAAAATGCCAGAAATTGGCACGAATGTCTAAACAAGGTCTTATGGGTTTATATGACGTCACCTCAGTCAAGTACCAAAATTACTCCTTTCCAACTTACTTATGGACAGGAGGCCGTTTTGTCTATGGAAATCAACGTACAATCGATCAGAGTGTGTTTGCAGTATAAGTTAAGTGGTGATGAGTATACCGAATCACTAGTTCAAAACTTATTGGAGTTGGACGAATTAAAATTGGACGTCCTAGATAGATTGCAAGTTCAAAAACGAAGAATTGCTAAATTTTATAATAAAAAAGTTCGTTTAGCCTAGGTGAATTGGTAGAAAATAATACTCCATTTGGATAGCAAAGATCCAAAGTATGGCAAGTGGTCGCCCAATTGGGAAGGACCATATAAAGTAAATAATGTGTTGCCTAATGGAGCCTATCATTTGGAAGATTTGGACGGCACCAAGCACATGAGGTTCATTAATGGCATATATTTAAAAAAAATATGTTCCTTCCTTATGGGAAAGTGAACAAATAAAAGCGTAATCAAATCGCGTTGAATGATCGTAGATAATAAAAAGGGCCAGAGCGAAATACGTTCGAATAAACTCCTTTATTATCAAACATTCATTACAAAGTTGCAAAATACTAAATGCTCTATAAGCTACAATTAAGAGCGAACTAATTTCCCGGTCGATCGCCGAGTAAGAGGGTGAACTGACCTTGATTGCCATCCTGATCGCACTGCTGCAAAGACAAGCAGAGAGGCCGAGAAACACTCTCAGCAAGCAGAAAGGAAGAAGAAGCATCCTCACATCACCTTCCTAAATGCATCGCTGCAATAACGGGCAAGGAGGCTGAGAAGCACTCTCAGCAAGCAAGGTGGCTTGCAGGCATCCTCAAAAATTGTCTTCCATCATCGAACTCTTTGTAAGGAATATGGAGACGATGGGAAGAACTTTGTTGGCCAAAGAATATTTTCTATATCTCCCATACCAAAAGTGACCTAAAAAAGACGGCAAAATGGGCGGATTAAATGATCCGTTTCCATGGAAGACGAAGGTTTTGGATCGATTATCAAAATGCCAAACAATGGCAGCAAATTGATTTTGAAGAAGAGAATGGAAATGAAAATGACAAGTGTGTAATATAAGTACATTTATAGAGGCGTGAAGGTGAAGAGACAGAAGGTGAACAGTCACATTCGTGCCTAGTAACTAGAATCAAATGGCCCGAAGTCTTGGGAAAAGAGACAGAAATACCAAGAGAAAATGTGCGTGAATCTTAGTATAAAGCAGTTAAATATTTGGGGGGTTGAAGATTAAAAACAACATCAATAAATACACAAGAAGACAAATTAATCGTTCATTAATGATAATGGCTACTAGTATGTTTAGAATTATCAATGGACATCAGTACGAGGTTACAAGGGGAAAGTTAATACGAAGTTACAAAAAGAAAAGTTATGGCATTAGATGTCTTAATTACAATTCGCCCTAGACTGAACGAATTCTTTTCCTAGGTCTCCCCCAATCCTCGCTCTGCTGAGAAGAAGTGACATTCAATTCAGCCACAAAATCATCATCAACCTCCAGCTTCTTGTACTGCTTGACCAAAGACTTGGTTCGCTCAATTCCTTGGGAGACATTACATTTTTTAGCAGTCATTCTTGCCTTGCAGTCGTCCATCCTTGCTTGAAGCTCCTTCATCTGTGCAGCCAAACTGGTCATCAAGGAGTCTTCAATCATAACTTCGGAAGAGATTTTTTTCAATTCGTCCTTAGTTTTATTGATCTCCAGAAGCAAAGACTCTTTTTCAAATACAGCACGAAGATATTGAGTACTTTTGGCCTTCAGTTCAACATTTTTGGCCAGCAAGGAGAGAATCTCGGAATGGACAACTTTCAACGTCACTTTAAAATCAGCAGAAAGATTGAGTGACGGAAGTGTCAGTGCTTGCGCCAACATCACACTCAAATGCTCAAGCTTATCCTTATGTTTGGCAGCACTAGCCTGACCGATGTCCATATCCATAAAGGACACATACTCAAATATCGACTGCTTAAGGAACTTTATATCTTCCTCTAAAGAAGCAGAAGGACGACTGGTTGAAGCAGGGCGAGACGTCTTGACTTGCCTCCAGGAAGTGAACAAGTCCTGGATGGAACGCACAATCTTATCAACATCCTGCAAAGAAAATTGTCAACATTGAAGGTTTTCACTACAATAAACAAACTAGAAGTAAAAGTGAAGCAAAGATTATCTCATCAACAATCTTGGGAGGTGGCATATCCCTAGCCAAGTCTACCACCTGTGGCTCTACCACTTGTGAGGACTTTCCCTTGTCTGGGCAAGAAGACTTTGCCACAATGGGCAAACCCATGGGAGCATCTGCAGAACTCAAAATGCAACAAATCAAAAATTAATAGCACAAACAAAGGTAAAACATCAAAAAATGTATTACCTTCTAGTTCGACGTTTGGGGGGTTGACGCCCTGGGAAGAAGGTGGCTCTCATCCATTGGTTGTGATAAGGATTTCGGAACTGAAGGTTTCTCTTTAAGCGTAGTCCCTTCATCAGCTGGTTTGGATGAAGTAGTCTCAGCAGAGGATGATGGAGTAGGAGCTGCCAACACCAAAGCCTTCAAAGGAGAGGCTGAACTTTTCTGAGAAATTCGAATAAACTATCAGCACATAGAAAAGTTTCAAGTATAGAAAGGTATGCTTGTGAGTAAACTAATTTAATTACCTTTCTCCTGACGATGAGAGGAGTGTCATCATCATCCTCCAAAATGGGAGATGCTGAGGTTGGCCGTTTGCGGCTTGGGGCACTCTTAGCTACAGTGGGCTTGGTAGGAAGAGAAGTAGATGGACGAACAGACTGTTTAGCACAAGCAGAAGAGGAAGGACTCCTAATGGACACAAGGGTGACCAAAATAGGAAAAGTGGAAGAAATGTCTGGTTGGTCCAGTGAATGGAAAGCACGATTGACATCAGTTGCAAACAATCTGCACTTCACCGATGGCCAGAGTTGTTCAGAAAGGGGATGGATGGCATGACTAGGATTGAAGGGGGCTAATGAAAAGTTACTCGTCAAAAGAATATTGCGAGCATTTATAGCTTCTGCCTCTGCCTTATTAATGGTGTGGAAGTGATCTATTAAACTTCTTGAATAACAAGGGGGAACAGGCCAAGTTTGGCCAAAACCAAGTTGACGAGCAAAAAATTGAAGAGCATATACTTCAACCCCAGCTTTGGCATTAGTTCCAGTCAAAATATCATGGAACAACTCCCTCCAGGTCAAAAACTGAACCTAAACAAGCAGAGAGGTGCTCGCACTGTCCAGGGTGGATGGGGGTTGCACATAATCAGGAGTTAAAAATGGAGGAAAAGGAAAGAAAGAAGGAATTGAATTCAAAGTATAAAAGAATGAAAAAATGTCCCTTCTGGACATATTTACATGGCTCAGCGGGTCAATAGCTAGCCCATAGCAGTTAATAGAATGAAGGGAAAAGGATAGAGCACCAAGGGATGGAAAATATGCTCTCAACCACATTTGAGTGAACCAAAGAGGCCCACTGCCAGTAGGAGATGAGCCATTCTTCAATTGGAATTGAAGAGAAGTCATGACTCTATAGAGGGCAACCAAAAAGAAAGAAGACAAATTCAGAGGCCTATCATGCACCAATTCGTGCGCTTTGGGTAAATAGCTCATAGAAGGTTTCATGCTTGACACACACAGGATATATTTACAAAGCCAAATCTGAAGAAAGACCACACGCTCAGCATGAGAAGGCTCAGCACTTGAGTGATTATAACAGCTTTGCAGGCTTGAATAGGACTCGGTAAGTTTTCTATCAAATTTTGGGGCGACACAAGAAATCAAAATACCAGGGAAAATGGTATAGCCCAAAGGTGGTAGATTTACTAAGGCCCCAACATCCCTTAAAGTAATGGACATGGGACCAAGAGGAAAAATAAAAGTATTATACTCAGAGGACCAAAAACTTAAAGCAATAGGGAAAAGCGCTGGATCAAAAGTAGGGGGTTGAAGAGAGATTTCTAACAAATCAGAAATCCTAGCACTATCAAAAATTGCCTTGGTAGGACCATGACCCACAAGGCGAGCATGCCATCTACGAAAAACAACATCAGATTTAGGCCAAGTGCGAATACCTCTTTCGCGAAGCAGCCTCAGTGGCAAAGAGTTTAGAAATGGAGGGCCTTAAGTACAAGGAAACAATTGGCCCACCGCCACTTGTTCGACAACCTCGGCATTGTTGAATGAAGGACCTAGATAGAACTCATTGAGTTCGGCATTGGCTGGTGCAAGGAAGTTCGGAGTTATATATGGCCGAGTGAGGATTTTCTGGAAGTCTTCGAAACTGAAAGAATCACCAGATTGGGATTGTGAAGCAGCCATTGGGAACGAAATAAAGTTTTGTTGAAGTTTGCTTGAGAAACGTAACAGAGAAGCAAGAAGATGAACAGTAATATTGCGAGAGAAAAGCGCGAAACAATGAGGCGTGATTTAGGGTTTGCAACGTCGTGCCTTTTTCAAGTTATGGAAGAAAATAATGATTGAAATTCTTGGGAATTTCAAATGTTGTTGGGAAACACAAAGTGAATATGGCAAAAATTAATAATTGGTATTAATTTTTCCATATTGGGGGGTAATTGTTGACACGCTAAAAGTGCAGCCCAAATTGAATAGCCCAAAGAATGAAGCCCAACTGGGCAATTCAGGATAAAGGCCCAAATAGGGTTATTAATGAATGCAGTGGAAGCCCACGAATGCGGTAACACCATCGCCCAAACTTGCAAGTGCCCAAGATCTGAGCGAATGAAGTGTCTTGCTGTCGCCCAGGGTTATGACCATGTTCTCAATCATATCTGAGAAGATAGCCATCATGCAGCGCTGAAAAGTTGCAGGAGCATTGCATAAACCAAACGGCATCCTACGGTATGCAAAGGTACTGTAGGGGCAAGTGAAAGTTGTCTTCTCCTGATCGTCAGGTACTACTGGAATCTAATTATACCAGGAATATCCATCCAGAAAACAATAATGTGAATGCCCTGCTAGTCTTTCCAGCATCTGATCAATGAACGATAGTGAGAAGTGATCCTTTTGAGTAACAGCGTTTAGTTTTCTGTAATCAATGTAAACTCTCCATCCAGTCACAGTCCGTGTAGGAATCAACTCATTTTTCTCGTTTTCTATCACTGTGACACACCCTTTCTTGGGAACAACTTGTACTGCAGTGATCCAAGCACTATCATATTGGATAGATGATGCCTGCGTCGAGCAACTTCAATACCTCAGCCCTAACCACTTCCTTCATGTGTGGATTCAATCTCTGCTGACCATCAATGCTCGATTTGAAATTTTCCTCCATGAGTATCTTGTGCATGCATAGCGACGGACTGATCCCTTTGATATCTGCAATCGATCATCCAATGGCTGTTTTATTTTCCCTTAGCACCCGAAGTAGCTTCTCTTCCTCCACCTCACTGATAGTACTCGAAATAATAACCGGAAGTGTAGAAGATTTCCCCAGGTAAGCATATCTAAGCTGTGGTGGCAGTTGCTTGAGTTCCAATTTGGGAGGTTGCTGAATAGATGACACTGACTGTGTAGTCCTGGTTCCCAGCTCTTCGAAGTAACGTCTGCGCATGTATGGCGTATTAGTTTTCAAAAATCGTGCACATGTTTCAATCTCACTCGAATCGGTGTGAGTGGATTGAGAATGTGCAATGCACGCCTCGTAAGCATCGGAAGGATGATGTAGCAGAAATGTATCTTGAATTATTCTATCAATTACATCGATTTGGAAACAGCTGTCTGACTCAGTCGGGAATTTCATTGCCTTGAACACGTTGAACGAGATTTGCTCTTCGTCAAGCCTCAATATAAGCTGCCCTTTCTGAACATCAACAATCGCTCTTCCAGTAGTTAGAAAAGGTTGCCCCAATATAAATGGAACATCCTTATCTTCCTCCATATCCAAGATAAGAAAGTCGGTTGAAAATATTAACTTTTCCACTTTTACCAATATGTCTTCAACGATCCCTCTTGGATGTGTAAGGGATCGATCTGCTAACTGTAATGTAACCGTTATGGCTTTAGCTTCTCCCAAACCGAGTTTCTTGAAAATAAAGAGAGACATTAAATTAATACTTGCACCTAAATCACACAATGCTTTATCAAAATGACAATTTCCAATAGTGCAAGGTACAGTAAAACTTCTTGGATCCTTTAGTTTTGGAGGCAGCTTTCTCTGGATTCTGGCACTGCACTCCTCAATTAGCATCATTGTTTCGTGTTCTTCTATCTTTCGCTTGTTGGAGAGGATATCCTTCAGGAATTTTGCGTAACTTGGCATCTGAACAAGTACTTCAGCAAATGGAATGATGATGTGTAGTTTCTTGAAGATTTTAAGAAATTTACTGTATTGCTGATCCAATTTGTGCTTTTTCAATCTCTACGAAAACGGAATAGGAGGCTCATGAGGGTTGATAGGAATGGCATCCCGTGATGTATTGGAATTCTCATTGACCACATTCCTTGTTGCTTGTTCAGTTTGTTCCACAATTTCGTCATCCGAGGTTGGTGCTGATTCCTTGCTAGCTACCAATCTTTTGACATGTATCTCCAGTAATTGTACTCCACTTCTGGTTGTTACAGCCTTTGCGTGCTCTTTAGGGTTGATTTCAGTGTTGCTGGGCAGATTTTCTAGTGCTCTACCCGTAATGGAGATTGCCATCTGTCCCATTTGTGTCTCCAAAATTTTGATTGCTGTACTCTGGTCTTGAAGAGTTGCATCTGTCTTTCCCATAAACTGATTGTTGGCTTCCATATACTAATTGGTTGTTACCATGAACTTTTCAAACATCTCTTCCAATGGTGGCTTTTTATCTTGCTGTTGATATTGACCTTTGGTCTGTTTTGATTCTGATTGCTCCACGAGAAGTTTGGGTGTTTTCTCCAGCCCTGATTGAAGGTTTCCGAATGTGGGTTGTTCTGTTGGCGTTGACTCCATTGCACAAAATCTGCATGTTCGACCCCTTGTACGAAAATTGGACAAATAACAGTATTGTGGTCTGCTTCACATTCTTCACAACTCAGCTTCTTGACTTGTTTAGCAGTGGCGGTCTGTGAAATGCTCTCAACCTTATGGAACAAAGAATCTATCTTTGCAGATAGTACGGAATAAGTATCTACTTCATAAACCCTCGGCGATCTCTTTAGAACCACTCGATCTGTAGACCACATGGCTGAAGTTGTTGCCATTCTTTCAAATAGCTCCCATGCTCCATCAATTGTTCTCGTGGAGATAGACCCGTCCGATGAGGAATCTACCATGCTCTTGAAGGATGGAAGTAGTCCAGTGTAGAAAAATCGAATCTGTGTCTTCTTGTCAAAGCCATGTTGCGGGCACTTCCTCAACATATTCTTGAAACGATTCCATACCTTTTCAAATGATTCAGACCTACCTTGGTTGAAAATAGAGATATCATACCGTATTTTGGCTACCTTTGCTGGCGAGAAGAACTTGGTGCAGAATTTGTGGGCTAGCTCGTTCCAGGTGGTGATGCTTGCGACGGGAAGTGAATCCAGCCATTCAAGTGCCTTATCCCGCAAGGTGTGTGGAAACAACCGCAATCTTATAGCATCGTACGAGATATCCTGGTACCTGAAGTGTTGGCACATATCCAGAAATTAGGATATGTGTGTATGTGGGTTCTCACTAGCCATCCCATGGTATCGATGCCCATTCTGAAATAGTTGAATCACATTTGTTTTCAGTTGTAAATTCGGTTGCCCAAATGGAGGATACACAATGCTAGATTGACTTTGGACCACCAACGGAGCCATGAAGTCCCCAAGTACTGTATTCCCGTCATCTTCAACTGCCATGCCTTCGTTGAGTGGAATTACCGGTCGATTTTGCTTGTTAGCCATTTGTTGTGCCACTCTTGCTTCTCTTTGCCTGTGACGAAATGTGCGTTCGATCTCTGGATCTATGGGAACCAAGTCTTGATCAGGTGCTCCTTGCATACAAGCCCTGAGATAGCAAAATTAACACAAAATTAAATTGACATAATTTTAAACTAAACCTAGTAAGCAAATTACTACTAATCTAGATAAGTTCGAATTAGTGTCATAAAAGATAAAATTAAAACTAAATTTCAATCCCCTGCAACGGTGCCAAAAACTTGTTCGCGAAATTATTTATTCCGATTTTAAATCCACCGCAAGTGTACGGTTCGTTAACAAGTAGTAAATTAGACTATAAGTCCAAGTATCGATCCCACGAGGATTGAATTAGTTCGAATTAATCTAATATGACCTTAATCGAAACACAACAATCAAATGGCGATTTTGTACTTTAACTAACAAAATGTAATCGTTGATACAATTATGGACGAAGAATTATATAAGTTCAAAATAAATTAGATGCAATTTAACTAGAATTTTATAGAATTAATGGATGTTCTAACACACTAGGATCACGAATCCCCAAACAATACCCGTTCAATTGTCATTTATGCAAATTTGACACACAATTCCACAAAAGATGAATCGATATTCCTATTTTAATTTAACAATCTCTCTCGAGCAATGACAAACCTATCCCAATATATGATTTGACTATATTTCTATGACGAATACTAATATACCGACATGCATTATAAATACACGAATATCCAATGATTCACATAAGGCATAGAGATATATTTCTATCCTCTATCGGACCCTATGATGATTTATACTATGTCGAACCTATTTTCCTTCTTTCGAATGCATAAAACAGGTCACCACAATCATATAATCACGTGCACAATAATTATATGAAAATAAAAACGAAATAAATCAATCAATTCCAGAATTTGTGTTCACATACGTCAAAAATCCAAAACAACAATTAAACGTAGTATTACAAGGTTCATCGATCTCCTAGTAGTAATAAATCTAGCCTAACATGCTAAAAAGAACAAAACTTAAAAATATTTGAAGAAACGATATCACCCGAATCAATCTTCAATCCGATCTTCAATTGGCGCGATGTTGTTCTCTTGTTCTCTCCCTTGTTTCTCCTTTAAAATCTCCCAAAAACATGTAAAAATGGCATCCTCTTCGTTCTGGTCGAGTTTTTGTATTTATAGGACCCTAAAATTGTTGTTTCCATAAGAGTTTCGGAAGAAAAAGAAAACTAAATTTTTGTTCTATGCAATTCTATGCGGTCGCATAGAAGAAATTTTTCAAGCTTCTTTGGTTTCGGTATGGTACTATACGACCGCATAGAGGATAATATTATGCGGTCGCATAGTACTAGCAACTATGGTAGAAATTGCGTTTTGGTCCTCCCACTTGCATCCTTCACTTCTTAGTATCTTCTCTTCATTCTTTTCATTTCATCACCCCACGATATCATCAATTGGTAATTGACCTAATCGATTTTCGATTTGTTCATCGGATCAACTTTTGGATATTTTCACTTTTGGTCCCTGAACTTTCACTGTGTCACTTTAGTCCTTTTTCGCGTCTTTTCTCCTGAATTTCACCATGTTCATCGTTATTTCCTACAATTCACAAATGTACAAGATTAAGTCACAATTCAATCATTTTGCTTGTTTTTAAGTAATATTTGTGATCTAAATAAGTATGCAAAAACACACTTACCAATTTCCTTTCTCTTCTATGGGAAAAATGCTTCTGAGCCCCCGTTTAGTTCTGGTTTTTAAAGTCAAAAAATCAATTTTTTTATCCTTACTCACCATAATCACTAGTCATTTTTGACCTTTTCACTCATACGCGAGACCAAAATTTCAAGCTAATGATAAAAAAAATTGATTATCATATTTAGCGCCAAATAGGCCCTGAGTTTTGTTCCCTTCACTATGATTGAAACGGTTAACTTTAGTACACCTAAGATTTTGTACAAGGAATAATCTTCTTGAACAACCACCTGGTTGTCCAAGGGTAATGTGGCACCCTCCTATTGGGAGGGGGAGGGGGGTGTGTGTGTGCCTGCACTTTGTACAAAAGGGCCACGCTTCTTGAACAACCCCCTAGCTGTTTAGGGGGTTATGTGGCACGCCCAACATAAACCAATGTATTTTAATGCTTAGCAGCAGGTGCCCCCCAATAGGCCCCCTAATGGGGAGCGCCTGCTGCTAAGCATTAAAATACATTGCAATTTATTTACTAAAATGATATGTTTTGTATGTTATACTAATACAAGATATTTAAAATTGTTTTTATTTTTCAAATTATTTAACATTAACATAAAATCTATAAGACAACTAAGGCCTGGATATGTCAATATTACTCTCCGGCATTCCCCAAATAGTACTCCTGCACCATAAGTAATCTAATTACAATTAGTCAACCATTAAATTAGTTAACACTGCAATTATTAAGAATATATAGAATGAACATTAATATTAAACAACTCAATAATATAGAAGCATCTAGCGAAGACAGAGATGTTTGCCGTACCACTAATTTTTAGTAGCAATAATTTGCAGGAATCTCATCAAATACTGTATTATGGCAGTACATCGTCGAGAATTGAACATAGTGAATATAATTTTCTGCTACTTCTATGAGTATAATTTTTTTAAGTGTTTATTTGCAATGATGATGGATATTAAGATTTGAACCATTTTACAAGGTCAACATTATTAAGAAAAATAACTCAAACCCTTATGTGTATGTTGATCTATATTTCATTATTTAACTTGTATGGAATTTATCTCTAATATGCTGTAGCAAAATGGTGGTTTGTTTTAGTTTCCAATCTTGAAATTTGCCTTGCTTGCAAACGTGTAGTAAAAAATAGGTATGAAATCCATCCTTCTATGAATTATGAAATTTTAAAAACCTGTATTATGTAATGGTGGCAATCAGGTGTTGTATTTATTGTATGGACAAGTATTTTCGTTTAGTCATTGTTTGAGCCCATAATGAGATGGGCCATTTTTATTAACACACATGAAGGACCCTACTCTCACTCCACTCAATATAGAATTGGCCCATTAAGTTCTATATATATGTTGGCTCTTCCTCCTCTCTATATCTCAAGCAAGAAAAGGGGAAATCGATTTTAGGGTTGAGGGGGGAGTAGAGAGTAGTACTCTCCATTGCAAGTTTTCTTCATTTTTACAGCCTAAAGAATCCATGATAAGTCACTCACAATCTGTTGGAAGTATGTTTTCTTTTATTATTGTTGAACACATACTATAACAATGAGAAGGGATTATTAAATATATTGATGTTTAGCATTAGGTCCATCTTTTACTCTAATGCTGCCTTTTCGAAGGAATGATTTGAGGATTGGAAAATTCTCCCATTGTTGTAGCCACTCTTGCAACTCCAACTTCAATCTTATACACATACCTGTAGCTAAAGTTAGGGTCGATCTTAAAATTTTTGAGACTCTAGAAGATAAATTATCATAAGGTCGTATACATTATTTTTTTACAAGCAAAATTAACATCAAATATGGCCGAATCAAAGAGTTTCTCATGACGATGAACATTATATTTGTTGTACTCATTTATTGTTTGACTCATCCGAAAATCGAATTTCGTATTCAAGAAATAGAATATAAAGGATTTTTGAAAACTAGTGAGGTATAGTCGTGGTGATTACCATTCACTGTCCAATATAATCTTATATTAATAAAAAAAAAAAATTCAAAAGCATCAATAAAACAAAAAATAAAAGATATTATTGGGTAAGGACACATCCATCTACTTTATTTGCACTTCTACATCTTTATTAAAATATTTAATGTAAGAAAGTTTTACTAAAAATAATTATCTTTAGGCTTTAAAAATTTGGGAAGATTCAAAACTTGGGCATTAGCTATGGGTCAATTTAAATTTCAAGTTTTAAGTTTCAAAGTTCCAAACTTAAGTGATAAATAAATAATTAAATATATTAAGGTCACAATTACACAATTAATGGTCACATGTGCGAACTTATAGATCACAATTTATTTATTGGTCACATATTATCAAATTATTAATCACATATTATTTTATGGTCACAATAAAAAAATTTAATAGGTCATAAATTAAAAAGATTATAGATTACAGTTTATTTGTCAGTCACAAATTTTCAAATTAGTTGGTAACAAATTATTTTCAGTCATAAATTATCGAATTTAGATCACAATTAAATAGTTGGTTATAAATCACTGAATAGTTGACCAATACCACCACACCCACTTAAAACGACCACCACCATCCCAGCCTAATAGCGCCACCATTACCAACACTGTCTTACCGCTAGCAAAACGAACACAAACTCAACAACCCATCACCACCAACCATTTCATTCCATTTTACGTCCGACGAAGAATTGGCTATAGCGGCAAGTGGTTGAACGCTGATTAGGTGGTTTATTCAGTGGTGGTGTGTGTTGGTTTATTCGTTGCCTTCTGTTTGGTGTGTGGTATTGTTGCCGCTGCGAAGTAGTAATGGTGCTGTCGCCGCTAGATCGTGGTTTGCGTCGCCGCTGAAGGGTTGTGGTGGTGTGATAAAAGGAGAGATTATAGAGTGGAAAGTGATATAGAGAGAGAATAGAGTGGGGAAGTGATTAGGGTTTGAGAAAGTTGGTGACAGTGGAAGAGGGTAGGATGGGCTATATAAATTCATTTAATCTTATAATATTATTATTAATTGAATATTACCTGATTTTTTATTAAATAAACTTTATACCTATTTTTTGAATTTTGATGCTTAAAATCAGAGTTTGGTGTAATTTCTTCCAGGGACGGATCCAGGATTGGATTCACGACCGGGTTACAAAATTTCAAACCGGGCTACTACGTGGAAAAAAATTTTACACATAAAAAACTGATTTTTTATCCAAAAAAAAGTAAAAAATACCTTAAAAAAAATTCTTGGACCGAGGGGGGGGCAACAGCCCAGCCCAGCCCCCCTATATCCGTCTCTGATTTCTTCTAAAAAAATTTTTGAGTCCCTTATAACTTGAGGACCTCAAGGCCACAGCCTAGATGGCCTTGGGCTAGAATTGGCTCTGGCACCAAAATTGATTCTTTTTTAGTGAAGTCAATAACTATATGTTACACAAGTTACCCTATCAAAGTCATAAAAATGTAAGAAATACGGTACGTAAGACCTTTCATTACTATTGTTCATTTTGAGAATACAAAGTCTTATTTCTATCCTTATGAATCCAACAATATTATCAATTTTAACAGTGAAAATAATTCAAGAAAAAGTTGTTTCACAAAGCACGAAAGATCCAAAGTGGTAGTAATTAGCAGGTACCAAAAAATTCACTGGCACCGCAAAAAAAATCCTTGGCAAAATTCGTGGAATATACATAAAAGATGATTTTGCAAATTTGTACTCCACATTATCAAAATAATGGGACACAGAAGGAAACTATCTAATAGCTTGAAGATTCTGTATGCATTGAGTATGTTTAAGTTCCTGTTTGGTGTAGATTAAAATCATATTTTTAGTAGATTTTGATAAAAAGTTGAATAAATATATGATTAAAAGTTATGCATTCCATAAATCAACGTGTGATTAAAATTAAGGAAAAAATAAAATACATGATTACAAAGGCTTCAAGACACACTTATAAAAATAAGAAATTTGTGAAAAAGTTTCAAAAACCTTTGCGACCACCTAATAACAATTTTTTGACTTATTAATTAATTAAACTTGTCAATGTCACAATAACATACAACTTGTGGTCACACTTACAAATCGCATTAGGTCAAAGTCATAGAGATACAACTTGTGAGTCACAATTACAAATTTAGTCACAATCACACTTTTTTTAGGTCACGTATGATTTATTGGTCACAAATTATCCATTTTTATTAGGAATGACAATGAGACGAGTATGTGACAAGTTGGTTATTTTTGTCCCCACAGTAGTTGAGTATTTTTGTTACCTTATCTCATCACATACTCAATTAAAGCCAGATGGGGCAGGTTTGGGATAGGGCGGAGCAGCTGAGTTGCCCCGTTTGTTTTAGATTTATTTTCTTTTTTGCTTTTATGTTTTTTTTTTATCTTTAATTCGTGAATATTATTACTTTTTTTTTTCCAATTTGTGAAGAAAAATTCAAGTTTTCTCTAAAAATGGTGAAAAATATTTTCTTTTTGTTTGATAAAAAACTTAAATTTAAAATTAACTTTAAGCGAGGCGGTCTGTTGGTGGAGATTATGTTTTTTGTACTCGCTTTGGGGCAATGATTGTTGTCTAGTCCATGTCCCATTTACTAGATTAGTCGGGTAATCTCTATCCCATTCGAAACTAGGCCAGTGAGTATTAAGTTGAACTATTTTTTGCCATCCCTAATTTTTATAGGTTACACATTATTTTATTAGCCACAAATTATCCAAATAATTGATAAAAAACGCTCTTCAACTCATGCTACCTCACTCCACTTTACCACCATCGACACCACCTAAATGCTGTGTCATCTCACCACCACCTACACCAATGATCACAATTTTGCAAACTGGCCCTTAAATTTGAAATTGCAAGTAGGTGACTACAATTTCACAAATTGTACTAGAGGATCCCAGTTCTCAAATCCTTACCCTGAATTTGTTCTCTTATTTTTTCTTGTTGGAGTCTTCTGGCAACATGCGATGGGCCTATCAAGGGTCACCACAGACTGTAACAGTGTTGCACGCTACTTCGAAAAGTAGTGTGCTGCTGTTACAATAACATTAGCTCCAACTCCAGCAACAACATTCTGCGATTTACATTCTATGGGTGACGGTGATGAAAGTGGCGAGCAATTGTTGTGGTGGTGTGGGTGTAAATTTTGATTTGGAGAATGGGTAAAAGAATAGGTGGGATGGAAATGGCAATTTGGTGTAACCTCTCCAATTATTACACCAAATTTTATTTTAAATTATATAACTCCAATTATATTATTACTAAAATCTATAAATTAAAATTATATTTAATGAACTAGAATTTTGCATAAATTTAAAAAAAACATTAAACATAATACCATAATGTTTTATTGTACTTTAAGTTATGTTTCTAAGATATTTATATTATTCTAATGCTAATTTATTTTTAATTTTAAATTATCAAATTTGTAACTATTGACTTTTTAATGAAGAATTTTAATCTTTTCTATCAATAATTATTGCTTATTACTTGATTAGAATGCCCATCACATTATAACAATATAAATAAATTAAATCTTAAAAAAAAGGGGATATAGATGGAACAAAAATTGTCCGTAAAGGGGGAGGGCAAAATGGAGAATATTGAAAAACTTCAAATTTAATGTAAATGAATAGTATTATACCAAATTTCAAATTTAGCATAAAAATATTCATTACATCAAATTTTACACTATATTGGACAAATCATTGGAGAGCATTTTATACCAAACACAACACGGACCTTGCTACATGAACATAAGGGTGTCCATAATGGACACCCAGCGCCTCTTCATTGGCCGAGGCGCTTGCCGCGTAGGGGCCCACAGGCGCCTCGGCCAATGGAGAGGTGCCGGGTATCCATTATGGACATCCGGATGTAGCCCCTAATGTACAACAAGCATATTCCAACACAAAATTTGCCTCACAATTGGAGATGGTCTTAACAAGTTTTAGACTGTCAAATTGCGAAATTCATTTTCATCCTAAGTATATGAATTCCAATGTGCTTTATTTGAATTTTGATGTGATTTAATTAAAAGATGAATAAATTGATTATCTTGAGTAATATCCTGTTTGAACATTCCTTTATTGTGTCTCTTTAAAATATAGGAGTATATAAGGAATTCTAACTTAATGAGTTAATTTATTGGGGGTTAGAATATGAAGTTAATTAAAAACAATGTTTTAAAACTCAGATCAAGCATTGACCTAAAAAAAATGAAAGGATCAAAAGTTAAAAGTGTCGAAACGAGGATTGAACCGAGTTGTAAAATAAAGATAAATAAATATATTTTCAAATAACAAATAATATTAAATATAGTATAATATTGTTAATTGAAATATTTTGAATTTTTTATTAATTAAAATAAAATAGAAAAATTATTAATTTATTCAATAAAGGAAACAACAAAAGGACTCAACAGTTGGAGTTGTTTATTAGTGTTGTCACTTCCCACATTGGATTCTCACTGGAAAAGCCATTGGTTGGAGAAAAATTTTGGTGGAATGGTTGTATCATCCTACACGGTGCAATTGTCGGATGGGGAGCTACCATCTCATCAGGTGGCCTACTCACCCAATGATGTGAGGTCATCTTGGGATTTGAGGTGGAAAGAGTAATTAAAAAAAATAAAAATCTCAAGATGGTCTCATTTCATTGGGTGTGGGTGTGCCACCCGATGAGGTGATGATCTACCGTTTGGCGATCATACCATGTAGGACAGTGTGATCGTCCCATCGAAGTTTTTCTCCATTGGTTGGATTTGCTTTTTCGTGTTCCAACTTCCCACATTGAATTCTAACTATAAAATTATAGAAAATGTAATCTATAAATAGTTGGGCCAAACAATTAAATAGAAGAATTATGTGGGCTTTTAATTCAAGAGGCATATAGGTTAATTAATATAAAATTTTTAAACAGCCAACAAACCAGCAGAAGTAAAGAAACAGGCTCTGAGTCATCCAGTTACAGAAAAAATGGGTTAATTGATTGGTTTTAAATTAAGTGGATTTTTAGGGGGTCTATTCAATTGAGATATTTAATGACTTTTTGGTATTTAAATAGGGATATTCAATTAAGACTTTTTGAAACTCTCTAAAAGTCACGGTGTATTCAATTGAGACTTTTATAAATTTCTAAAGTCCCTAAAAGTTACGTTGTATTTAATTAAAACTTTTTAGAAGTCTCTATAAGTTCTTGAGTATTCAAATTATAAAAGTCTCTGAAGTACTAATTTTTAAACAGAAAGTACCCATATAAAATCTTAAAATTTGTCTCTCATTAATCATGAGGTTTTGAGAGGCTTTCGTCAAAAAAAAAAAAAAAAAAAAAAAAAAAAAAAAAAAAAAAAAAAAAAAAAAAAAACC
>NW_019239123.1:30025-32214 GCF_002742605.1 Olea europaea var. sylvestris
AAATAAAATCAATCTTTCTTTCCTTTAACCTTCTATGAACATGTATGATTAAAATTTATTTTTTTTCTAATGATTATATTCCATTTATCTTTTCTTTCTCTCTTTTATTATTTATCTCTATTTTCTATGAAAAAAATTAAATTAGATTATTGTATTTTTTTCATTTAATTTTTTGTGAAAAATATATAATTAAATTTAAATATATTAATTTTTATTTATTTTTAAAAGTATACTATACTAATAATATCGAATTATATATATATATGTAACATTTTGATTATTATTTATTTAATTAAGGTCTTAAATTTTTAATTTATTCAAAAAAATTTATTATATGGGAAGAAGAAGGGGAAGGAGAAGGGGAATTGTGGGGACTAACACATCTTATGTAAGAATTTTAAACTAGATCCATATGAATTCTATTTTAAATGAAAGTGTTTAAAAGTCTTTTGAATTTCACAAAAGTCTATAAAAATTTTAAAATGAAAATACATAGAAGTCTACGAAAGACTTCAACTAATTCTATACAAATTTATAAAATATCCACGAAATTCACAAAAGTCATCATTTAAAAAAACAAATCATCAAAATCTTCAAAAGTTCCAATTGAATACACCACCCTTAGTGTCAATCGAATCGGATTATGGACCGGTTCTCGGGTTTTTCGGTTGAACTGGCTGGTCCGATTCAATTTTTATAACATTGCTTCAAAATGTTGCATTTTTTTGCTTAATAAGTTATTTGATTCAATTAAGGATCTCGATCTTTAATTAGTGCATGACTCAGTATAATTCTCCAAGCCCCGAATAATTGTGGTCAATGTCATTTGTAATCAATTTTGAATTTTTTTATTTCACAATAAATTATTCACCCGTGGCATGTAGGGATGACAATAGGACGGTTAGGGTTTAGGCGGCGATTCATTTTCCCAATTTAATATTATATATATTTTTTGTTTTTTATAATTATAAATTTATGTTTTTAAATAATACTAAATATGACGGGATAGTTGATATACGTCCTTACCTTGAACCCAAGTTTCTTGCCCCGTCCCAGTCCATTTGGATTGGGGCCCATGGGTCTCCTGTGGATTGTGTTTTTTGCTACAAAGCTCCTTTTAACATCCACGCCACCTCAACCCTCGATGTTGTAGCACATGGGACCCAAGGATTTCAAGTCAGGGGCTGAGGTGGCGGCTCCAAACCTGGGATTTTATTCAAGGTTGAGCAGCATTATTCGTTTTGCTATTCCTTGTGATATAGATGTTCGTAAATGTTTCCAAAATCCCGGGTTGAGCAACATTATTCTTTTTGCTATCCCTTGTGATATGGATGTTCGTAAATGTTTCCATTATAAGTATATCACGTTATGTCGCATGCATATTATTAGTAGCTAGTCTGTGTTTATTGTTGAAAGATTAATTCTTCGATTTGTTAACTCTGATAGTTAAAATATTGTCTATTTATAAGTCCGTCATGACAGAACAGTGAATAGACCTTGACAATGTAATAATTAATTAGATTTATTTGCAACACTTAATTTTTATTTATTTAGCGTGAAAAATTGGATCAACATATTCAATCCCAGCTTCTAAGTTGTTCTTTACCTAGCTTTACAACTTTACATGAATGAATAAATTACTTTATTCTTTAATAATTTACGGTTTCGGACCATGTGATTTTGTTTAGTATTAAAGCAAGTAAAGGTTTCATATTTGAGTTTACTACTCTTAATTTTTAAAAAAATCAAGAGTCCGAGTTGTTTGAGAAATGAATTCAATTATTTAACAGAAAATTTGAGTTAAATTTCGTGACTTGAGACTATTTTATTCAGTCTAATGTGATTTTTTAGACGAATACATCCAGTTTTTTAAAATATAAATATTCAATAAATATTTCACAACGTGCAACACATGCTAATAATGAAAGCGAAAAGGATTAAATGTCCCTTCGAGAAACAAGGGGTGCATTGTAATATGAATTAAACGTGAATAACATAAGTAATTTAACTAAAGAGTTCTCCTAAATTAAACAAATAAAAACTTTTGAATCAAAATGCATATTTATTCCAAAACACATATTGGCCCACGACCAACAGAGATTAAACTTTTTGTTAAGAAACAAGTTGAAACTATATATATATATATATATATATATATATATATATATATATATATAATTTTCATCTCA